>NC_056747.1:303987535-304130119 GCF_019279795.1 Protopterus annectens | reverse complement strand
CCAAATCGGCAGGGGGACACCCAAGAGGTAGACGGGCCCGTTTGAATGCCTCCAAGAACACGGACTTCGTCCGAGGAAGACTTGGGGCAGACCACCCCCCTAATACGGAGCATTTCCATGATGTCTCCGAAGGAGACATCCTCGGGGTGACCGTGGGGAGCCTTCCCCTTCCTCCAAGTCCGTGTCTTCAGTGAGAGACTCGGGAGTCAATGTGCCTCCTTTTGCGCGTATGCTTGCGAGGGCCTCCTCTGGGGGCTGTCAGAGGAGTCCTCGCAAGCAACAATTGCTCCATGGGAGCAACTTGGGGCACAAGCGGGCTGTCCCAGGGGCCGGATGGTGGAAGCCTGGCCCAGTGCAGAGGAGCGGGGCGGGCCGAAGCAAGTGCCGGGGTCCGGAGACCCTCAACAGAGCCCTCTCCACTACATCAAAAGCCGAAGGAGCCGACCTCGACCAAAGGATCCGACAATGGCTCCCCTCGGATCGAAGAGTGGATCGGAGCGGCGCTGAGCACCGGATCCGAAGGACAGTGCGCTCCGACACAGGCGGCGCCGAAGGAGCACTGATCCCCGGATCGGCTTCGGATCCAGGCTCCGAGATCGGGTCCGGCGCTTTCGAGGGCAGGGTCGGATCCGAAGTACCAAGTACTATCGGCTCCGGCCCCTCCCCGGCTGCGTAGCTGCTCGGCTCCGGTTGCTCCGCACCCGCATAGCGGGTCGGAGAAGGAGCAATAGGCTTAAAAGGGTGTTGAGCTCCCCGAGGGGGAGGCAAACACTCCCATCTGCATCTGGGCCTGGATGAACCTTCTCATCATCCGGTCCAGATCAGCATCAGAAAAGCTATGGGTAGATCTCGACGAGGCTACCGAGGTAGGCCTGGAATGCCTCCTCGATAGCCTCGGCCAGATCGGGTCTCCTCCTCCTCAGGACCCGGTGAGAAGCACACAGGGGACGGGCCGAGAAGGAGGAGACCGAACCGACAGCCGGGGAGAAGCCCGCTTGGCTGGCGGGGCGAAACAGAGGTCTCGGCCCGCTTGTGGTGCTTCTCCTCCGGTCCTGCTGCATCCTCTCCTCTCCAGAAGCGGGAGTTTGAGTCCCAGGAGCAGGAGGGGTGCCACAGGGAACAACTGCAGCCGCAGGAGTCCCGAAGGAGCGGAGGTCGGAGCCGAGTCCGGCGGTAAAAGACCTGCCAAGACCAGCTTGGACCTCCGCTCCTCAGTGCCCTGGGGTTGAACCCTGCACAAATGGAACAACCAGATGTGAGGTGTTCAACCCCAAGACCTACACACGAGTGTGGCCATCAGCCGGTGAGAGCTTATGGCCACACTCGGAGCATTTTGAAAATATAGTCTTAGGCTGTTCAGCCATAATCTATAAAACCCAAAGTTACAGAAAAGTAACTTAAACAACAAAAGAAAGCACACAGGCCTACACACACTCTACAGCGAGGGAGGGAATAAAATTATTACTGTAACTTAAAAACTTAAAACAGTCTATATTAACGGGAAACCTACTACTTTCACACAAATTTAGTTAAAGAAACAAAAAATTCTCTGTTTTTAAACAAGAAAAAAGTCCACTTAGCTGAGAGCTATGTATCCACATCCAGTTACCAGCGCGGCAAACAAGATCTGAGGTCATGAGGGTAGAGCAGGGCATTATGGGTGAGGGGAGGAGCTGAGAGCTTGGATCCATAGCTGGAAAACCATGCCAGTTCGGATCCGATATCGGATCCATAACCCACAGGTTGCAGACAAATGAATATCCTACTTCAGATCTAATATTTCTTAAGGGACAATGGAATGTTATGTCGCCACTGAAGCAACTGATTAATTCTGGAAATTGTTTCAGGACAACAGAATCCTTCAAAGGAACTGTCAAAACTACACTTTCATCAGAATCAGAAACCTAAGGAGAAAAAACAGAAGCTGTCCCTACACAATCATTTTGTGTTTCTAAACATCCTCAGAAAATGAAGAATCCTTTTTTTTTTGTCTTATTTTTATCAGAAACAGCAGAACTGGAACTAAACTCTAAGCTGAGCCTAATGAGTCAGTTCTGTCGAAAATAACTGAGACAGAAGACATATGAACTTTTTGCTTCTTTTTAACAGGAATTTCCAAAGAAGCAATCCTACTTTTGACAGGCAAACATTTCTAGGGACAGGCATTCCAGTCTGGCTAGGCAAACAGGTATTCCCTGCTCCTTCTTCCAAGACCAACAGCAGTGGTACTCTTTTGCCCACTAAGGGCTCTCCAACAGCCAGAGAGGATATGTCTAAGCCCTGGCCCAAGGTGGCTGTACCACTACACAAGGGAGCCAATGAAATGGCCATAGCAGAGTCACCTAATTGTGGCTGAGGTATTTTAGTAGCCTGCTGAACTGGCAAAGGCTGATCGTTAATTTCTTCTTTTTGTGGTTGGTTGGAAGAAAGAATAACTGAGGGGTGGCCATGGTGGTGCAGCGGTTAGCATTGTCGCCTCATAGCAAGAGGTTCTGCGGTTTAATCCTCGGCTGGGGTGCCTTCTGTGTGGAGTCTGCATGTCCTCCATGTGGCCTCGTGAGTTTCCTCCCAGATCCCAAAGACATGGTGTAGGTGGATTGTACACACTAAATTGGCCCTAGGCATGAGTGCGTGTGTGTGTGCGCCTTCTGTGGTAGGTTGGGCGCTGGGCTGGCAACCCGACACCGTAAAACACTACTGCCAATCATGAGCAGACAGGTGATGCACTGTGGCAACCCCTAACCGGGAAAAGCTGAAAGAAGAAGAAGGAATAACTGCGGAACCAGTAGGTTGTTCCATGGTAAAGCAGAAGTAGTAGTCTCATTCATGGGGAAGCCTGACAACAGTACTTTGTAAAACAGGTATTAAAAATGTCAAATTTTCCACCAAAAGCACAGTGAAAAGCACTTTAATGACTTACCTCAACTTCTAAAAGTAAAATAACACAAGTTTTATCAAGGAAAGAATACTTTTAATATTTTTTCACAAATGTAAAGCTCCTGAATAAAAGTTTTTAAAACATACGAAAGTCTACAAAAACAGACAAGTACATTGCATCTGATGTACATATAACCACCACTGACTAAGCCTCAAAGTGGTGCCTGACACCATCATGTTAATGTTGGCCTCTGAGATGCTGACAACACTTGGGATCCATCAGTAGACATGCCAGTCTGCCATCCAGGCACCATCTGTTGCTACTCAGTGCAACATAGAGTTGATTGCTGTGTTGTACAGCAGTTGTGAGAATGCAGCCCAACACTACCATTGTCTCTGTAATGACATGAGTTCAGGGATACTGTGATGACTGGTCATATGAAGTCCTGTGGTGACACATGCTGCTTCCATTTCCACCTCCATGTGAAGGATTGCTGGTGTCACTATCAGTGCCCTAACACTATTGCCTGTTAGTATTGTCTCTTGTTGGAGGAGGCAAGTACCCAAAGTGGTCTAGTAGATGGGTTATCAATCTGTGTCAGGAAATGTGTGCCAGTCTGTCACCCCTCATTCTTAATGGTGACTCAACCTACAATGGCAGGACACTTCACTTCATGGTCCTGCAAAAATACAGTATTCCTCTCTCAACACTCCCAGAGTCCTACTGCAAGTCTGTGGAATGACCTAAGGTCATAGTCATGTACTAGCATCTCAACACCATCACAGTAAATTGTTGTCCTTGATACAGGGTACTCTGTATCACAAGACCTCCTTCTCCACCTCTGCTGAGATACTCCCTCTACCACTTTATGTGGACTGACATGTTGTTATGCCCATTGCCCACTGACACCGACACCTGTGCATAATGACAAATGTGACCCATTCCAACCTCCATCCTGTGTGATGCATGCAGTGAATCTTGATGCACAGCCTGTTATTAACACTGCATACATCATGACTGCTCTACATGACCTTAATATTATCATGTTGAATTACCTGGGCTATGTACTGTGACCATCACTGTTTGGGGGGGGGGGCTGTTTCTTGATCTTGTTCCTCCTTTCTGTTGTCAGCAGATGATGTCACTGCACATTTCATGCTAGCCATATGTGTGCATGGTCATACTATGGAGCTGGCCTGCTTTTTTCCCAATGATCAAATTATATGGCATGTCACATACTAGAAACATCCTGCAAAGTTGTTGTAGATTCACAATTTATTAAACATATAGAGTCAGTTAAGTGGTCTTTGAGTTGATGGAAGGTATGTTTGATGATACTTCAGGTTTCTGCCTGTAACACATACTGCAGTTTGACCCTGCTCCAAATTCTGTATATGTACTGACCCAGGACTCTTGCAGGTGCCTGATATCAACTGCAGCAAAGGTAGCAACATATGTGGCAGCAGTTTGTACATATGTACACACACTATGTAGTGGTCCACATTTCATATAGCTGTGTACATTTTATGTAGCCACAGGTGGCCCTGTGGAATGTCACCTTGCTGGAAGGAGCAATACAGCTGACATATATATTGTATGTGTGATTCAAAAACAGTCTGTGTGCTGCATGGTTATAATCTGTGTGGCAGTTTATAGTATGGTAGCCTTTTCTATTCAAATACCTTTGTGACTGTGCACTAGGTGGGGCATTTATTGTGTAGTAAACAATACTTTAGAGAGGTGAAGAATATAACAAAAGCCACACATAATACTCATTCTCTCCTCTGGTGTGTCTCTCTCCTTTGGTCTGCTGGGAGAGTAAATATGCTCATCCATATATTGAAGGACAACTTTAAGGAACTTTGTTTAGTACTCTAGAGGCATAGGCCTCATATATACTTGACTTGTCCCCTTTAAGGCTCAGAAAGTTGACAGTAGCTAGGATAGAGTGCGCTATACATATCTTGGTCTCAACCGAGATAGGAAATTAATGTATTCTATTAAGAGTCTGTATGTGGGAGATATATGACAACCAAGTGTCATATACTATCTTGATCTGCACAGAAACAATCAATAATCTCTTGACCACTTTAATTATGGAATGCTACCCACTGCAGATACCATTTTTGTTGACACTTGACACCTTATTGTGCACACACTGGGAGGTGATGGCTACTAGAAAGTGTTACATGACTGATGATGCAGTAACAAACCATTTTGATGTCTGCGTCTCCAATATTTACGATGTGCCTATCATCTGCACTCGTGTGTAACTTCTACCAGTTACGACTATGAATCATGACTGTGTTCATGTAATTATGGTTTCATTTGCCTACCTACATGCTTTCACTTGCATGTCATTAAAATCCTAACTTTAGAAATTACCCATGATGTGGGATTTTATTTTTTGTAAATTCTTTTTGGTCCTGTGCCTTCCAACCATCAAACTTTCACCAACTAGACAAGATAAAATTTTCCTCAAAACCTGGAATTTTAGCCAGAAACAGGGCAATAGCTATTCAAAAGGTCTGTCATTCAGCAGCCATGAGAATGTTTTGTGTTCTTTCTGGCAATATGACAATAAAAGCATTTACAATGGCCCTAACACCGGCTCTGGAAAGAGAGAATTATGCAAATCCATATCACAGCAAATGTTCACAAAGTCTTATGTATGCAAGTGTATTCTGTACAGGCATGTTGAAAGCTACCACAAAGCAGTGGCTTGGTGAGCCTAACCACCACGACAAGCCATGGACCATGCACTTGCATGGTTACCCCTTCTTCCAGGATCATGAAAGTGCATGGCCATCTCCAACCCCCTGGATAGGCAGGTCATCCTCCCCTGCCAGCTCCATCAGACATGAGTCAGTAATCGAAATCTGATCACCTAGACTGTTGTCATGGTTTTATATTTCTATCCAATCAGAGCTGTATGATTTATCATTCCATCTGATTTTGGTTATTTTACTGGATATGCTATTATCACACAAATCAGTCATGCCATCAATCCTGTCTGCTACAAGTATGCCTACTCTTTACTGATACTTATATCCTGCTTCTCTTGTTTTACTTTCTCCAGGTTTGGTGCACCATAATTTACAGCATGCCAGTACAACTGTGAAGTCCTGTACCTCATGAAAATTTCATAAGGCAGGCAGCTTGGACAGCAGATATTTCCATTCAAAGGTCATTCTACAATATCAGTGGTTTCTTCAGTGGTCATGTACTATGCTTTTACATTATGGAAAACTGCCATTACACCATTACCTGAAATGCGTAGTTGCATTCTAGTTTATTAACTAGAATGCTTCACAGCGGGACAGAAGTTCTAGTGGGCTCCTCATCTGGGAGGTTGCTGAGACCTATCTCCAGGAACCATCATAAACACTTCTCTTTGGATATCCTGTCATGTTGTTTGTTACTTTTTGATTTTGTGCCTATCAATTTGCTCCCTAATCTAGGGTGAAGGCTGGAGAAAGAAGATCTAGATGTTGCCACTGCAGACTGGGCTAAAGCCTCAAATGTATTTCACTCTAGATACTCAGACAAGGAACAAAGCCTACTCATAAGTATTTTTGTGGAAAAACCCAGGCAGATGGGCACACAGTAGTGGTGGTAGTCCTTACACTGAATTTGTCTATCACAGCCACATCTATCTTTCTTAGAAATAAGCCCTGGAAACAAAATGTACAAAACAAGTGTATCCAAAAAAATTTTCCTCATTGGGATCCTTAACTGTTTCTTAACTCCAGAATCAAGTCAACCACATGGAGGAAGATATGAACTGACCAAGACACAGAAAGAACAGCAAGCATATGCATTCATGAACTGTGTTAAAAGTTCTAAAATGGCACAGATGTAGGTGGACAACCTTCTTATACCAACAAGGGGAAGGATCATGAGCTCTGGAAATCGAGTAATATGTATGGTGAACACCTAATATCTAAGTCTCAGTAGTAACGGCTACTCCAACAGTGATCTAAAATTAAGAATGTCTGGACTTCTTGTGGCTAGTCCTTCTGTGGGGTCTGTAAGAGTTTATCAAAACATTTTATCTGTTGCTGTGGACAAATCAAAGTAGATAAGTTGTGTTTGCGGACATTTTCAATTCAAACTTACTTATTTTCTATCTGAACTTGCCAGTGAAAAACGACTTAAGGAAAGCTTGTTTACACTTGATCTTGTGATGCCTTTAGTCTAGATTCCAAACTCATTTCTTTGATATCTTCAATGACATCTAGTTATGCTTTACAGCACCATTTCAGCTTCTGTTTCACTTCAGGTCTATTACTTACTGAAGGGCATGGTTTGATTATAAATTCCATTAGACATGTAGACTGGGAAAAAGTATTAGCCCTCTACTATGTGTCACACAGGCTCCTGAGGGGTAGTCTCTACTTAGCCCTCCAAGCTATGGACAACCCAGCATTTTCTAAATTCCATCTATAGATAACCAGTGGTAAAGCAAACACTCATTCTAAAGACCTAAACCTATACTGCCACATCAACAACAGTAGGTGATGTGACAAGTACCTAACCCATTGTAACCCTCATTTCTAGAATAAGCTACCCTTACATATCAAGCACAGTACTTTCTTAGCAAACTTTAAAACCACATCACTAAGAGCAAATTATCACTTGGGATATGTGGGGAAAATCTGTTTAATGAAGGACATAAGACTTCCATCAGTACTGTGTGAAATGGCTGTGCTCATTGGTCATACCCTTAGTTATTACCTAAGACAATGGTTGGAGTGGAACTGGAGAATGTTGGGCCCACTCACATATATGCTTAATATAGATGCAAACCACAATGATTTCCAAAGGGAGGTCTCATGAAAGAAGCCTTTTTTTCTGTACATTGAAATTTCAGCTGTACCAAATCATCTGCTGTGCTCTTTCAAGTAGATCACAGCCTGTGCTGCTCATCTTGACTTCTCTCTTGTAGAGCCTTTTCATCATTATAAAATGAGAAATCCACACATTTGTTGCAGGTAAGGTTCCCAAAGTCAGACTCTCCCTTCCTCATGGTGTTCCCATAGTCTGTTGAAAAGGATTGGATGTTGAGATGTCTAATTTTTGTTACTCAGAATTTAACTATGTCACCTACAGTCATGCATGTGGTTTATCTTTTCATCCTTCTTCTTGTAAGATGGATCCTGGTCCAACTAGGATAGTTAAACCATGCCTTAGTTCACAGGAACCAATCATTCTATGGACTCCCTGACCCGCTTTGAAAAAGGGAGCTTCCATCTCTCTTGGTTGTTCACAATTCTCTCTCTCTCTCTCAAAAAAAATCTTTCTGTCTGAATCACTTAAGAATTACCACTCTATCTTTAACCTGCCTTTTACAGGTAAATAGATCACTGAAAGTGGTTTATGCACAGATGCACTCCTGTCTTGTATCCCATAACTTACTAGTCCCTTTATAGTCAGGTATTAGCTTCATGTAAATGGGGATACACCTCTTATCTGGGTAGTTTGCGAGTTCTTTATGGCTAGAGATTACATGTTATACACAATTTTAGTCCATCTCTTGCAAACGTTTGACACCTTTGATCCAAGTATCCTGGTCAAACACCAACTTCAGTAGCACAGAAGGATAAAGCCCTGACCATGGCTAAGGTGACTGCAGTTTGATTAGTGTATCCAATGTTTGATGGAGCTGGCAATGTGTGCCCATTCTAAATGAAAGGGTGGGGTGGAGGATGACACACACAGTCATAATCTCTTTTGAGGATATTCAGGGAGCCTTCACCATTAGGAAAGCAGCCTTCACTGAGTGTACAGAAACCTGCATACACAGAAGGGAAGGCACTGTGAATTCCCCATAGTGATACATGTAGCTTGTCTTCACCCACTCGGGGGATGGGATGAGGCCACATAAATTACCTCATTCCCAGGATGCCAAGAATGGCACAAGCAATCCTCGTGATTGCCTGTATAATGGCCCCCTCCCAAGGACTCTTGTCCACATACTACACTGAGGCAATTCTCTAGTACTGAGGAGTGCATAGATTCAGTCTGATAAGGGGAGGCTGGATGGTTAGCAGGCATAGGGGCAATAAAAAAACTCCAAAAAGAATTGTAAGAAAAAGGTATCCTGATCAGCTACTTTAGAGAGTATGGTGCCTCACCAGCAGAGTGATCGAGTGGCTTGTTTCTTACCTAAAAAGCTGTTCACAAAGTTTAGTTTCCTGGGTTAATTCTTCGAGTAGTCTCCTTTTGCATTATGGTATGCCACAGGCTTATCTTGGTGTTTCTCCTTTTCAAAATGTATACGCTGCCCCTACTACAAGTCATACAAGGGACAGGTACATCTTATCAACTGTATCTTGAGGATATCCAGCTCCACTTCTAGGAATCTATTCTGGACTTCAATGGAGTCTATCATTCACTGATTGAGGAAGTACTGGCATAGGTTGAACCTGGCAAAGATCAGTGTATTATTACTACAGGTTACTTCATGTCCATATCTTCTTCTACTTCCCCCTTAATATGAGGAAATACAGTAGAATTTTTTCCTCACATCCATAATCTGTTTGTTTATGACAACAGGCTAACACTTACAGACCAGGTATCATCTGCTGTTAACCTATCTCATTGTCATCTTAAGATAAACTTTCATATTCAGACATTGGATTCAGTGGCAATGGTCCATCCCTCTGGTATTTTTTTAAACAAGAAACATCTTTATTAAATTATCACTTATGACATTGGCAATCATACATTTATGTAAATAAAAACAAGACATATTGATATATTTCCAGTAGCAAATGTTACACATCACTTATAATCTATCCAGTTACTGTCAAAAATTGCAACGCTCATTCAATTTATGCCTTCCTTTAAACCCCATTCCTTCTCCAAAACATTGCTCTATATATATTGTTACCACAATTCCCATTTTTCTAAATAATTTGCTCCTACTCTTTTCTAAAGATCACAATACCAGTTGTTCTCTCTCTGTTACTTATAGTCACTGTTTCTAGTACAGTTGGTTTAGACTTTGATTTCCATTTTCTAGTAATTGATTTTTGGCAGCCACCAGAATTAAACTCAGGAAGGCCTTGTTTACTATGTCTAGGCAATTCTGATTCTGTATGATAGCTAAAAAAAAATAATTTCCTTAGTTACACCAATTTGCTCACCCAGTACTTCTGTTAGTGTAGTCTGCAGGGAATTTTTAAAGTCTGCCAAGTCACTGTACTCAAACATTTCCAAACAAAGAATCTAAACCTTCTAGACTTTGTTGCATGTTTGGGAACCATATTAACATCCCACCCTCATTGTTTCTTAGTGAATTGCTTATCTAATCTCTCTTCCCAATCCTTTATAAGATTCTCTGATTTATTCCTATAGTTATCATGTAATACTCTAGATGCCCTACTAATTATCTCATTTTAATAGCAGCTTCTGTTTTGGATTTTACTAAAAACTCTAACATGTTGATCTTTTACTCAGGATCCTACTATTTCTTTTCTTTGCCTATAGTCTGATATAAGTCCTTGATAGGGAAGGCTATCTATAACCTGCAGTCCAAATGTATTTTTGATCTCTTCCCATTCTCTTTCCCTTGCTAATTATTTTGTCTCAATACCTTGTTTACTTTGCCAGCTTTCCCCAGCAAATTCCAGACCCCTCTTGCCTATTCTCCATACCCCAATTGCAGTCATCCCTATTGGCAGAATCTCCTTTCACCATCCCTGTGTTGGCTTAGTTCTAATAATTTCATTTACTTTAGGAATATAATATTCTGTATGGTTGTCATTCTCCTTAAGGATTTGTATCCACAGTCCTAGTCTCTCCTTGTTTCTTGAGCTACCCTTGCCCCCTTTCATAATCATCCCTTTTCCACTTTGAATTATAGCTTTCTGCTTGTGCTTGGTATAGGAGACTTAACTGTGTAACTCTGAAATACCCCTTCAAATCAGGTAATCCCAAGCCACCTTGCCCTATTGGAAGGATCAGCTTGTCTCAATTGATTCTTACCCTCTTCCTCTCCCAGATAAAACCCTTAACTCTTTATTAATGCTATAAACAACTTATCCTCTTGACTGATAAAAATATATCAAGCCTGTGTATAAAACAAAAGGGGCTAAAAACATTTTCACTGTTTGTACCTTGCTAGCCATATCCATAAACAGCTTTCAGCTTTTAAGTTTTTGCATTATATTTTGTTCAGTCTCTTCCCACATATCCTTAGCTGCCATAACAGAATCCTTCTTTAATTCATACTTCCCAGTACTTCACTTTATCATGTTCCCATAAATATCTGTATTGCTGAACCAATTTGTGTGTGGGTACATAGTTTACACAGTCATTGTCTTTGCTTTAACTTTATTAATTTTGTATTCCAAAATGACTAAAAACTGTCTCAGAATGTTTAACAGCAGTGAAATGTTCTTTTTTTTTTGGTTTTATCAGATATAAATATCATCATCTGCAAATAAAGCCAACTTTTCTTGACTACCATTCCAGTTATATCCTTGAATTTCTGAGTCTCTTATTTTCTTTGCCAATGATTCTAAATATAATGTCAGTAACAAAGGAAAAGAGGACTCCTGAGCCTGGTTATTATTCTCAAACAGAACTTATCAGAGAGGAATGCACCCACTTTAATTTTCAACTCTGATTCTTCATATATCCTACTAATCAACCATACTATGTTATCATGGAATGTAAACACTTCCATTATCCTTCTCATAAAATTCCAGGTTACTCTATCAAATGCTTTCTCTGCATCAAGACCTAGCAACAGTGGTATTTTCTTACATTCTGCTTCCCTGTGGATCATCATTGTTCTATTAATGTTGTCAAATGTTTGTCTCCCCTCCACAAAACCACACTGATCCACATCTATTGATTTTGGCATCACCAGCTGAAAGCTGATTATTTCTCCCAGATTTTTTTAAGCCCTATTGTAGCAGTTTTAGGTAGAATACAAATAGATGCCAGCATAATTTTCCTCCCCTGCCATTAGCCCCTTAGTACTACAAATCTATAATTATCTTTTTTTTCTCTTCTATCACTATTGGAACTTCTCTCACAATTAATATAAACACTACCCTTTTTCTTTGTCCCAGATATTCTGCTGAATAACTGTCCGTAAATCCTTTCTTTATCAAATTCACATACTCAGTTCTTTCCAAATGTGACTCCTGCAGCATAGCTATTTGAACTCTCCATTTTTCATATTATTCACTATGCGTTCTTTTTGTATAGATATGTGAAACTCTTCACATTTAAAGATAATATGGAAAGTGTCATTATGATAAGAAGTTGTTACTCCCACCTACTATGTATAACATTTTTTTTAAATGTCTAATTTCAGCTTTGGTGATACATGCATACACTGTTTAGCAGGTTGTTCTTTAATACAGTAATCTGTCATATCCATTTGAATCTGTCACATCTTACAAAACTTTTTGTTTTAATGAAAACCCTCAAACAAAAAACATGCCCCCCAAAAACCTTTTAACTTAATACTAACATACACAACTATATACATCTTCAAATAATGATGTTTAACCCTCCTAATGGGAACAATTATTCCAGACTGATAGCCTCACTCACAGGCTTGAATTAACCTATGGTAAAGGTTATCCATGCTAAGAATCATGGTACAGCCTGTGCTTCTACTTCCACTAAGTGCTGTCTGCTTTTGTCTTATCATTATTCCTCTTCCAGATGTAGAAAAAACATGAATGCTTTCAGAAAACATTATCTCCTTGCCAATGAAAGAAACTATTCAGTTTTTATTGTCCCTTTATCCGTCTGTCTCCACAGAAGCATGAGAATAATATACACAGTTGCCTGCCACTACACATACTGCACTGTAAACACCTATGTGCGAGAAGTTAAGTTTTCATTATATTCAGTGTTATTTTATTTGTTTCCCCTTAAAACTTGTTATTAAATCAAAACAAAGGGCCTTAATCCAGTCATTCCCTTATGCAAAAGGGAATTTTGCTTATATCATGCACTTTTGTTCAAGCTTTCTTCTCTTTTTACATTGCAGTCCCTACATTTCTTAAAACTGGACAAAAAGAAAGACAGAAGGAAAAAATAGTGGTGGTAGTTTACTTTAGTACTCCTATTACAAGCTTTACTTTATACTATGCTGTATACATCATGCATTATCTAATACTGTTAAGAACAAAAATTTGTTTTACTTGCAGTTAACTCTTTCATTCCTCTTTCCCTCTCCTAAATATTCTTCCAAATATTAATGACATGAAGTAGGATGTATACTTTGGAGTCCCCTGCAAGGTTAACAAAGTCAAATAAGTCTATTTTCTGGTTTTCTTTTTCCATCATACTTCACAAATGTAATTAATGCTTTATAATCCCATATTTATTCATCAATGTCTGAATTACTGGTTTTCTTCCTGTTGATCTCCATCTCCCATATACAGTCTCTGGTTCAGCTCCAACATACTTCTGGATGTCCTTACATTCACTGCTGCAGTATTCTTAAATAGGATTCCCTGTTGTGGAAGCCCGAATGTCTGTCCAGTCTACCAAAGACTACTTGTTGCTTCTAAAAGGTATGCCAAACGTCACCCAAATGCTCCTTGCACAGCATAGGGCATAAAGGTGACATTCAGGCCTAACATAATCAGAACTTCTTTGCAGGCAGTTTGAATGTATCTTTTTACCATTGGTTTACCTGTATCCATTTTCTGCCAGTTGAACACATTTTAGTTCTCCAGTGACTAACTATGCCTATTTGCTGACTTCTACTGCAGTTGCAGATAAGTGCTCCATTGGGGATTTTGGTTTCTTACTTTTTTTTTGTGCTCCATGGGGTTAATGTCATCCTGGAAGGGTAGATGCTAATGTGGGAGACAGATTCTCCATAAAGATCACCACAAGTGTCTTTTTGTCTAAGAACTTCTCATGACCATATGCCTTGTTCTAATTGTCAGACATTCATTCCAAAAACCTCTCACAGTAGACTTTCTTTCCTTTCCTTGCATCTTGAGAACCAGCATCTTAAGCTTCTCGCTAAAGATACAATGGAAGGAGTCTCCCACCGTGAGGGTCAGCTGTTAGGAAGGAAGGTAAAAAAGGTAAGACAGGAATCTTCCTCTGTCCAGGTGTTTCTCCCGCGGTCATTACAAACCTGAAGGCTTTCCCAGCTGTATCAGATTTCTCTGTCTCAACCATGTCAGAGGCCAGTAAGGGTCTGGCTGGCAACACATCTGAAGAGGCTTTGCAGGCATCCATCTTGGACATTCTGGGAGAACCACAGCTGATTTTTTCTGAGGGAACAAGGGGATTTGTTCAGTTTTTGGTTGGGGAAGACGTTCCTACTATGGTTCTCGACTACAGTCCTGGGTCTGTGCCTTCTCTGTTTTTTGGAGGGGATGTTCCCTTAAAAAAGAAATAAAAAATTAAACATGTTTCTTCTGCTCCTAGGGATCCACAAACTGAATGGCAAGTGATCACTCTGGGCCTATTTACTGCTATAATGTCCTTAAAGCCTCCTGAAGGGGTTTTGATTCCTGCTCCTCCTTGGCCCTCTACTCCTCTGAAAAGGACTACAGAACAGGATTCTTCTGAGGACGGGTCAGATTTAAATAATAAATCCCTTACTTATTCTACTTCAATTCCTTCCCCTTTAGAATATGGGTCAGAGGAGGAGGAATCTATTAGTCCATATGTTCCTTTGGAGGACATTTCCTTTGGGAAAACACACTCTAAGATGATTGATTTTTTTAAGTGGGATTGTGCTCAGGTCTTTGATGTCCATGGCAGGCACTAGGAGTTGCTGCAGTTGGAATCCCCTAAACCTGAGGCTGTTCCTCCTGTTGTGACTGCTTTTCTGGATTTTCTTCCAATGCCTCTCATGCACCTGATTCTCTGCCCCCTGCACCCATGAAGCCTGACAGGTTTTACAGGGTGCATGAGGATTGTTCTTTCCTATATAAATGTCCTATCTGATCCCTCTGTCATGCCTGTAGCCTCTTATAGGCCATCTCAGTTGCTTCCTTTGCACAAGTTATTGCCTTCTGACAAGGACAGCAGAACAATGGAAAGGTTGTGTAAGAAGATTTACACCTCTGCTACCCTAAATTTTAGGGCTATTATCAGATCCATATGTCTAGGTATGTATTGGCTCTTCTTTCTTAGGCCTGTCAACTTACTTCTGATTTTCCAGACTCTGAGGGTAAAACGTCTGTTCTTTCTTTGCTAGGGCCTTCCTTTCAAGTCATTTGTCATTCTATTAAATGTAGTTATGATGCAGCAGATGCCTCTTCTAGGGTTGCTGTTTTTGATTCAGTGATGAGGAGGTATTCTTGGCTTAGGCTTCAACCTCTACTTGATGATATTAAAGCTAAGTTGGATACTACTCTGGATTCTAAACTTTTGTTTGGGGAAGTTCCTGCAGGATAAGGGTAAGGCCTTACAGGGGCTTAAACACATTTGTTTCTCCTGTGCCAAAATTCACTGAAATTACTCTGCTAAGCCTGCCTTTGTTCACAGGCAATCCCACCCTTCTACTAAAAGTAGGAAGAGTGGCAAACAGGCTCCTCCTCCTAAGGCTACTCAGTTTTCAGAGACTCCGAATCTTTTCTTTCCAGACAAACCAGGTGCTGTATGCCTCTCCATCTCTTCTCAGCCACATTCCTCTTCCTTTTTGGCTCCAGATCACTCAGGATTCTTGGATTCTGTCGATTATTCGTCAGGAGTACTTCATGCTGTGGAAATCTCATCCTTCTTTTAGGGGCATTCCTCAGTCTCCTCAGGAACAACTTCCCTTTTTCCCAGAGGTTATTTGAAATCTCTTGACTCCGGGTACCATTCAAGAGGAACCTGTGCCCCAAGGGGGGAAAGGGTTCTACTCCAGACTGTTTCTAGTGCCCAGAAAAGAGGGCACCTTGGAGACCAACTCTAAACCTCTCTCATCTAAACACTTTTCTAAAAGTGCCTTCCTTTCAGATATTGTCTCTTTAGATTCTGTTTCCTCTCTTGCTCCTTCAGGCCTATATGGTGTCTCTAGATCTCAAGGATGGTTATCTCCAAATTCTGATACAGCCTATTTTCAGGAAGTTTTTGCACTTCTCTATTGCTTCTTGGTATTTTCAGTTCTCTGCTTAGCCCTTTCTACTGTCTCACAGGTATTCACCAAATATACCTTGCTCCTCTGATTGCATTCTGCTGGCTTCAAGGGATCCAAATGTGTCCTTATTTAGATGACCTGTTGATTCAGGCATCCTCTCCAGAGAGCCTTTTGCAAAATCTTTATTTTACTGTTTCCCTTCTTTAGAGCCCAGGGCCCACTATAAATTTCAAAAACAGACTGAACCATAGACAAAGACAATGGCAAACCAGGAAATAAGTTCAGATTTATTAAGTGCTTTCATCTGTCTATACCAAAAGACTTCTTCAGAATATTTATTATTTCCCATTTTGCCATTGTCTTTGTCTAAGGTTTGGTGTATTTTCACCTCTGGTTTGTGTTTTAGTATGGTTATAAATTTCAAAATGTCTTCTTTGACTACTTCTCAGGATCATATTTTTCTGGGTTGCAAGATTCAGATGGTGCCTATGCTTGCATTCCTGCCCCTTCCAAATGTCTTATCTCTCATTTCTTTCTTTAAAACTGTTCTTCCTCTGGCTTCCACTACCACCAGGAAGTTTCTTTGAGGTCTTGGTTTCATGGCATCCACCATTTCAATGCTCACTCTGGTCAAACTTTACGAGAAAGTGTTAGTGGTTTCTGGTCACTGTGGCTCCAACATGCACATCTTCTAGACTTCTTCCTCTTCCTTATCTCAAAACAGGAACTTCACTGGTGGATTCAGCAGTTGTCACGGAATCCAGGGATCCCTTTTCATCTCCCTTCTTCCCTCTCAGGAATTGTTCACAGAAGCTTCAGACATGGGATGGAGTGGTGAAATTTGGTTCCCTAAAAGTAAAGGGAGTGTGGTCGCTTCATCAGCAGAAGGAGCACATCAATGTCAAAGAGATGAGAGCTCTTCTGCTGGCTCTTCAGGGGTTTCATCCTGCTTTCTCTCCAGGGTGCCTCAAGGTTTTCACAGATAATACCACAGTGATGTAATATATCAATATATAGGGAAGAATGAGAGCTTATATTATCTTTGCTGGCTGGCAGTTCTTGTAAGGGTTCTTGCTATCAAGTGTCTCTTCAGGCAGTTTATATCCCTTCTGGTCAGAACATTGTGGCAGACACTCTGAGCAGGTCCTTAACTCAGTCCCATAAATGGATGTTTCACACGGATGTCTTTCTGGACATTATGCACTAGTGGGGTACTTCTCAAGTGGATCTTTTTGCCTCCCCTCTGAACAGACAACTTCCTCTGTTTTATGCCACAGTCCTAAGTCCTCTGCTATAGAAGGTGGAGGCCCTCTTATTATCTTGGAAGGGGGTGTTTCTTCATGCACTCCCATCCCTTCCTCTCATTCTGAAATTCCTTTTCAAGATTCAACAGGATGCTCCCAAAATTTGCCCTTTCCCCCCTCCCAGCTTTCTCTTAAGCTTTGGCACTCTCCTATCTGTTAAGAATACTGCAGCAGTAAATGTAAGGACATAGTACAGTTGTTTAAAATCTTACCATAACAGTAGATGTCCTTGCCTTCACTTCTGCAGTATTTACTCCCACCATCCTTCAGTCTTTTGCCTTCCTAGATGTACAGGTAAACTCTTGGGTTTGTCAGAGAGTGTTCCTACTGGAGCATTCAGTTCTAATTATGGTAGGCCTGAATGTCACCTTTATGGCCTATGCTACGCAAGGAGCATTTGGGTGATGTTTTGCGTACCTTTTAAAAGCAACAAGCAGTCTTTGGTAGACTGGCCGGATGTTTGGGCTTTCACAGCAGGGAATCCTATGCTTCCACAGCAGGGAATCCTATCTGTTAAGAATACTGCAGCAGTGAAGGCAAGGACATCTACCATTATGGTAAGAATTTACACAAGGGTACTTTCTTCTAGTGCTCCTTCCATGCTTGTGCTTTTTTTCCTCTCTCTCAAGCATTTTCCTTTGAAACATTGGGAAAGGTTTCACTGGCGCAGTCTTTCTATGGCCTTTATTATCAGAAGAATAAGAAGCAGAATCCCCATCTGTTTGCTAACTCAGATTTTGTTGGACAAACTTGTGTATATGATCCTTACCATGTTCTGCATCAAAAAAACTATTTTGACCCTACAGGAAGAAATATCTGAGAATCTCTCACCTGTTTCTTGACATGCCCTGGTTGCTAGAATAAATTTACTCCTTTTCTGCCGAGGGTGCAGTGAGTAATCATTTTCCACAAGCATTCTATTATATCCCACTTTAAGTGCTTTGTCCTTCTGCCACAGTTTTGTCAGGCTCAACTCTTTCTGCTGGAAGGACTGCATCTTTACTATTAAAGATCTGGGCTGCTCTCTCATTCAAATTTGGAGCATTTACACAAACACCCTGCTGTGGAATACTGGTCTAGTTGCTTATTTGTGCTTTCATAATATGAATACAGTCTGTTCCTTACGTCTTCTCTAATACAGCAGAAAATATCTGGCTTTCCCTACGTGCTCTGGTCTCTATTTATACCATTTTTTGAAATCTCTCTTTTTGAGCAGTCTCTTACTCAGCCAAACTTTTTATTCACCTCTGATTTTTGCAGGCTTATCAGCTCATCTGAATAACTTTTAAAAGATTCCTCCATTTTTTCCAGCCTTTTGTTGTTTGAGTTCATATACTCCAGTGTTTTGTTTATTTTAATCAGCTCTAGTCACATTTGACTTAGTTTTTCTCTAGATTACTGGAAGTCATGTCTTGTGCCAAAGCTGGAGCTTGAACTTGTTACACTGAACAGCTGCAGGATTTTTCCCAACCAGTATTTTTGTCTCAACTTTTGTGACTGATTTTCTTTCTTGCTAGCAACCAGGCAGTGTACTTACTAGCCAGTTACTGAAATTTAACTACAAAGACAAATTCACTGGCTCTCTTTTCCGAGTTTCTGTTTTCACACTGGGAGAGCTGAAATTAAGGTTTTACTCAGTGTGCAGCCATCTTAAAAGTCCTTCTATCCTCTGGTATTGTATGGATACAACTGCTGTAATCACAAAAAGATAATGCAAGCTGCCAGATTCCAATAGTCCAAAGCTCAACTTCATCAGAATCAATTTAAATTTAAAAAAAAAACCTCCTTTTATACAAATATGTATGTCACAAAATTAACTAAAATCAATTTACAGTTCATTAAATTCAAAGGGAAGGGCCAGTATCAGTTAAAAATCCAATACCTATAAAAACTTAAGCAACTTGTGAAGAAGTAAATTAATATAACAACAATACTTACATTTTAGTAATATGTAATTAAATACCATGTCATGATTAAATAAATTAATATAAATACATATTTTGAGGGGTAAAATATTTGGAAATAGATTGTCATAGCATTCCTTCATAATTTGTTAGATCTTATAACCAGTACTGAATTTTTTTCATTTAAGCAAGGGTACTGTGTGGAGCTTAACCTCCATTGCCATTTGACCTACTTAAATTCTAAAAGGGTTTTACAATTCCCCCTGTAAGATTAACGTTTACATGTTCTGATATAGCAAATAACTTCTTGTAAAAATGGCAACTCTTCAAATGTTTATATAAAGCATTGTTCTTGTTACAGTTCACAATGTCATAATTATGTTTGTAAATTATTTTACAGAGATCTCTCTCTATCTTGCCCAGATAAAATACTGGGCATCCTGAACACTTAAGCAAGGTAAACAACAAATTTAGTCAGACAGTTGCCTGTCTCAAAAGCGCACATGAATATGCACTATTTTCTAGGGTTAAAGATCCCCCTCTACAATATAAGAACATTCTGGGCAAGTAGCACATTTCCCAGTCCCCTTTTGTTGGTTCATATGCTGACTTAAGCCAGATGACCACCATTTAAACCATTCCTTCATTTTTTTTCCTGTCTTATATATAAACAGTGGTTCAGCCCCTAATAACTGGTATAAACCAGGTTAGTACTTAAAATATTCCAATTTCTTTTCACCATCTCCTTGATTTCTTCCACTTGGTGGCTATATTGCACAACCAAAGCTTTTTCATAGCTCTTCCCAGAACCTGAAGGGCATCATTCTCGATCCCCATCCCTAATAAGGGTTTGTACTTTGTTCCCCATTGTGATTGGACAGAATTTCTTATAGTATTAACTAAATGGGGTGGATACCCTCTAGCTAAAAACATATTGTTATAATTCTCGAGGTAGGTCTTCTACATGTGATGTCATTCTAGTGACTCGGCTACACTGACCCTTAACCAAACTTCTTTTTTGACTTGGGGGATGGCAACTTGTAAATTCTAAGAAAGAATTACTAAAAGTGGGCTTCAAAAGTTTCTTTTCCATTTTAATGATCAAGTCTTTTAACAAATGTCCAATATTCTGATCAAAATTCGCATTGCTAGATTCATGAATAACTCGGCACCTATTTTTCCAATGACAGGATCAATTTAATTGTGGAGTTAACGTCATTAGTTATAGAGTATAATTATATATATATTTTTTTTGAGGCAAATATTTTAAACAAATACAAGGGGTTGCCATGGGGGCATCTTATGCTCCCATTCATGCTAACCTGTCTTTATTTGAGTGGGAGACAACATGAGTTCTTAATTCAGAATATTCAGGTAATACAAAATTATATGCAAGATTCTTGGATGATATTTTTATTCTTTGGAGAGGTTCTGATCACGCTGTTTTTGAATTTGTTGACTAACTTATTAATTTCTCAAATTTTTGTTTATGATTTTAATCAAGTTATCCAGATACACTAACTTCCTATACTGATCATGGGTTCACATCAATGGCTTATATAAAGCCCACTTTTACTAATTCTTACTTAGAATTTACAAATTTCATCCCTAAGTCAAAAAATAAGTTTGGTTAAGGGTCAATGTATCAGAGTCACTAGAATGACATCACATGTAGAAGACCTACCTCGAGAATTAGATATCGTAGCCAATATGTTTTTAGCTAGAGGGTATCCACCCCATTTAGTTAATAATATAGGAAATTATGAACCACCAAGCAGAACCATTACCAACAGGGAAAACAACAAAAGGCTGTATATGGCAACAAACATGAACTGCCCTGAAGCTTAAAATAAAATATTAACAAACACCAAAATAAGCTCTTTCGTTTTGGTACCATTCAAAACTTCATCAGATTTAATGAATTTCATAGAAACAAAGTATTTAAAATCATCAAACAAATCATGTGATTTCCAAACCCTAGGATTTAAAGAAACGTTCCCTAGAATAAATGTGCATTATATTATTACCATCATAACTGTGCTTTCGAAACTCTAGCCCTAACATCCGATACACTTAAAAACACAAAAGACATATGCATATAAATGTATATAAATATTAAGTTACAAAAATATATAAATGAATAAAACTATATAGGAAATAGTAAATAAGTAAACATAACTATATATACACAAATATATATATATATATATATATATATATATATATATATACATACATATACACACACATTTTATGTATATGTATGTATATGTATATATATATATATATATATATATATATATATATATATATATCTAGGTCTACTTTGGTCGAAAGTCAGTTTCCCCAGCACACTTCACTGAAAGCTCACTTCATCAAAAACTCATTTCACTGAAACTCATTTTGTTGAAAGTTATACATGGTCTTTTTCCCAGTGCAGTGTGACCCTGGAGTTAGAATATTAAGTAAGATGGGGTGCAGGGGGCTCAGCCCCCCACCTATGTTAATCGTTTTAAACCATAGACATGTATACTTCTAAGTTAAATAAATAACTCTCAAAAATACAACTTATAACTAAACTATGTTGGGGGCTGTGCCCCCACACCCCCTTACTTTATATTCTAACTCCAGGATCACACTACAGTGGGGAAATGGCTATATATAACTTTCAACAAAATGAGTTTTGACCAAATGAGTTTTCAGTGAAGTTAGCTTTCAGCCAAGTGTGCTTAGTGAAGTCAGTTTCGACCAAAGTAAACTCATACATACATATATGTGTGTGTGTGTATATATATATATATATATATATATATATATATATATATATATTGGAGCAGTGGTTACATGTTCATTAAGACTCAGCCACACACAGGAGTTCAAAAAAATTTAGCAAAATAACTCCCTCTTTTCTAATTTACCTGACCTAGGTCCTCCCCGAACAGTTAGGTACTACTTTCTCAAGTACAAAAAAATCTAAAAGAGTGATCCCCAAATTATTTTAATATGCCTAGCTAAAGCATTACTATCCTTCATCTTACATATGTCATAAAGCTGTTTATATATATATATATATATATGCTCCTGGAACATACGTTCTATTTTTCCCACATAAAAACATGGGCAAAGTTGACACTGTGCTAGATAAACCAACCCTTTACTCTTACAGTTGCATTTCATGTTAACAGTTAGAACCCTACCCAACACTAATACTAGCACCTTCCAGTATATATGTACAGTAATTACATCTACCACATTTTGTAAGTACACCACCAGTCCTTCAGGTAGATGTACCTTCCATAATCGATTTCAAATTAAAACCCTGTTTAAAAACAATTTGGGGCTTAATTCCTAACTTGCACCTAATACTAGAGTCTTCCATTAAAACACTCCACTTTTTGCTCAACAAAGCACATAAAAAACCACTGTCAAACTTGTAAGTTGTAATGAACACATTACGTATGAATGAATTAACACTCTGATCTCTTATGGGGTTCCACTGGTTTGTTAGAATCCCAGATCAAAGATTTAACTTGCAACAAGGGCACAAAGTGCCCTGTTTCCCTTTTATAACTGCCTTCCTTCTTCAATGAGGGTAGATGGATAACCCGTGCTAATAAACATGTTGAACAAGTTCTCACATTCCCTAACAAAATCCTCATTTTTTGTAACCACACGTGCAGCCCCTACTAATTGTCCTTTTATAACAGCTCTTTTTTGTGAAAAAGGATGTGAGCTGCTAAAGTGCAAAAAAGTGTTGGAATACATTGGCGTCCAATAAATCCTAGAAATATACATACTGAAGGTTAAAAATCCTTCATGAGTAAAACATCTAAATACGAAATACTCAAGTCATCCATAGTATAAGTAAACTAAAGGAAGTCAATACTTGAATGAAGGTATTCCATAAAGGGATTAATGTCAGCCTGGTCACCCATCCACACAGCGTAAATAAAGTCTGAAATCAGAAAAATACTGACAAACACAAAACGAGATTCCCATTCCAACATAATATTAGCTAGGAGTGAGCCACAGGGGGAACCCATGGCTACCCCTTCTCTTTGTATATATAAAAAAATACCTTTGAAAAACAGAACATTATTCAAAAGTACAATCTCCAACAATTCAACAGAAGTGTTAATTTTGTTGTGGGAAATACCTCTCCTAAAAAGATAATAATCAGGATACTCCTATCTGGTGAGGTATAACCGAATAAAGTTCCCGGACATTTAATTGTCAAAAAGTATCATTAACATCAAAACTTAACCCATTTATTTTTTCAAGAAAATGTCATGAGTCATGGCAGATATGTGTTTCATCCATTATCAAGTGTTTCAAGCTCTGCTCCAAAAATCTTGCACATGCACTCATTATAGAGTCACATCCAGCAACTATAGGATGGAAAGGGGGATTAAAAACATCCTTATGAATTTTTGGAACGCCGAAGATAAGATTAGGGAGGAAGAGGTATTTAAATAAATTCATCAGTAGATATTCTCCCCTCTATAAACAAGTCCTTGAGTTGGGCCCTTATTTTATAATATGCAGTATTCAACTTATTTTGCTAACCACTTCATAGGTATTTGTGTTTAAGGGAATTTGCATACGGTGCTTGTAATCATCACAGTCCATAATCACCAGTCCCCCTCCCTTATCAGGAAGTATCAACCTCACATGCTGCCCCTTTGATAAAATCCAACAAGGCAATATCCTCAGTAGAGAAGTTATTCTCATGCCTCCTAGGCCTCTTGCACAAAAAAAATAAGAAAATCCAATTTACGTATTTATTTATTTATATTTATTTTCTTTAACATTTGTTTACCTAGAAAGTCTAACTTAGAATGAAGCCAATTTTCAATGGAGGCCCGGGGAGAAGCACTCCAAATGCACGTTTTTGTAACATGGAAGGAAACTGGAGCTACTGGAGGAAACCTGCACGAACACAGGGAAGACATGCAGCCTCCATGCAAAAGGCACCCACAGCCAAGAATCAAACCAGAGAATCTCTTGCTGTGAGGCGACAATGCAACTGCTGCACCATTGTGCCATCCAATTTTTTCGTAAAGTGCCAAAGTTGGATGCAGGGGGCATTATATGTACTAGACACCCATAAAGGTTGACACTCTGTTCCAAATTACGTCCAGTCACAATCGAGAACACCGTACAAACCCTTATTAGCAATGGGTATGGAGAATGATACCCCCCACTCACTTTCTGGGAAGAACTATGAAAATACAGCCCCCCCAAGTGAAATTAATCAAGGAGATAGTGAAAAGAAATTGGAATATTTTAAGGACTAATCTAGGTTTATACCAGTTATTAGGGGCTGATCCACTGTTTATATTTAAGACAGGAAAGAATCTGAAGGAATGGTTTGAATGAAAGTCCATCTGACTTAACTCAGCAGACAAACCAACGAAAGGGGACTGGTACATGTGGGACTTGTCTACAATGTTCTTATATTCTAGAGGAGGTATCTTTAACCCTAGAAAATATTCATGTGTGTTTTTTCACAAAGGCAACTGTCTAACTAAATTTGTTGTTTCCCTTCCTAAGTGTTCAGGATGCCCGGTATTTTATCTGAGCAAGACGGAGAGACATTGTTGTAAAAGAATTTACAAACATAATTATGACACTGTGAAATGTAAAAAGAATAATACTTTATATAAACATTTGAAGAGTTGCCATTTTTACAAAAAAAGTTATTTGTTACATTAGAACATGTAAAAGTTAATCCTAGAGGGGGAGATCTTAAAACCCTTTTAGAATCTAAGGAGGTCAAATGGCAACTAAGGTTAAATGCCACACAGTACCCTGGCAGAAATGAAAACTTTTCAGTACATCCTAGTTATGAGATCTAACAAATTATGAAGGAATATTATGACAATCTATTTCCAAATACTTTACTCCTCAAAATATTTTAGAAATGTTTTTCTTTTGGCTTTTCCCGGTTAGGGGTCGCCACAGCGGAACTATTAATTAGTTTAATCATGACATGGTATTTAATTACATATTACTAAAATTTAAGTATTGTTATTATATTATTTTACTTTTTGACAAGTTGCTTAAGTTTTATAGCTATTGGATTTTTAACTGATACTGACCCTTCCCCTTTGAATTTAATGAACTGTAAATTTATTTTACTTTTTATCTTCAAAAGCATTTTAAAACTATGAATAAATAAAACTTGCCAGAATAGTGAAATCATCTAACTAAATTTCTCTCTCTCCCACTCTAATAAAATTAAGAATTGATCTTTCAATATTTAGTTTTAACATTTCAGTTTTACCCCAGGGCTTGCTGCAATTTTTATCTTTAAAAACAAGTTTTGTTTTTCGCAACTGCTACTTGGCTTATGAAATTGTCCATATAATTGATGACGTTGTTATTTATGCCTATTCTTTGATTTAGCCTATTTCTTTCAAAAAATACTCTATTAAATTATGAAGCACATTCATTAATATGCAGTGCTTAATACTGAGCAGTTAAACAGAGATCCACTATTTGATCAATATAAGCTGGCAACATGATTGCAGTTTTGGTGTCTACAGGACTCATGTTTTTGTATTTATTTTTATTTTGTTTTATAATTATTTTTCTTTAAAAAGCCTTGTTTATCCACTAACATACTAAAAATAAAATCTTGGTGGCACTTGTGGACTGAAACATTACATTACACTGCCAAAAGATAAATACTCAAAGCCACAACTATGGTACACAGAGCCATAGCAGACTCATCTAGTGCCTTGTCCCAGTCCTCCAAAATAGCACCCACCCCTTCAGCTCTTCAAGTGGATAGCAAAAAAAAAAATTTCTGCATTGTTTAACCTATAAAAAGCCAGTACTGGCTTGCTGCACAATGTGCTGAAGTGCCTTTCTGTACCGGCATTTCGCTACAGAGAAAAAGGATGCAGGAACTCTCCATCGTGCCTTCTAACATTTTGCTCTTGGTGCGGTAGCCCACGTTGCCCCACCCTTGCCATGCTAAAGTGAGCACAATTATGGCAAAGTACATTCAGGGAAAATCTTTTATTTTGTGAAGGATACATATTAAAAAAAATGTTTTCTGCAAATTTCACTTCATCCAGACAGCAAGACAAGGTAAATTAACTGTAAAATTATCATTAAATAATATGCACATCTCCAGCAGTCCAAAAAGGGACAAACACTTAAGTCATGCCCAGGTGCACTCACAAAATTACCTTTCACTTAAACTGCAGACTGGGCATACAAACATAAACGTTAATTTTTTTTTTTCTTCTGCTAGTGTTTTTCAAATGAAGTCAATGACTGACATTAGGGAAGACGTAGGAATATGGAATGAGTATAATATTAGTGGTCTTACCTGACAACCTCAAAACTACTTGGTTTTAAGAGATATCTTTAATTTTAATAATTTGTGATAGTTTAGTGTCGGCAGTAATGCTGTACACATTTTCTTGGATACAACTACTGCCATGCCCTATACTTTGAGCTTTCAGGCAGGAATGTAGGACAGCTGTGAAGCACATGTGATGTGCTTTGTAATGTGTCAGCCTATGTGAAGTGCCTACACTGATTGTAATTATTTGTGTACCTCTTGGAGCTTTTCTCCACAGGCGTCCACTGAAGAGAGATCGCTTAAGATCCAGTTGGACTTACCCAGTAAACAAATGAAGACAATACTAGTAATAATAGAATTCCACAGCAAGACAGCTGCCTAGGAATTAATATTCTAGTCACCCTACTCACTTGCTGGGGGATCTGCACTGGTTGATGTTCACTGCACTTGTGCTTACATTGGGTACTGCATTACCAGGGTCTTGATGATTTGTTTCCACAAAGTTACTTAGGTTATGAAGTCAGGGCCTGCAAATTCAAGTGTTTGTTGACATTGTCTTAACCCTCTGAAACTACCCACCTTCTGACATTCGGGTATGGAGCATTCAGGTCTCCTTAAGCAGCATCTCCAGTGTTTCACCTCTTTAATGCATTTTTTTAATAAACCTGCAGGAGATATTTTTTACCTTCAAAAGCGCTTTAAAACTATGAATAAATAAAACTTGCCAGGAAAGTGAAATCATCTGACTAAATTTCTCTCTTCCCCTCTAATAAAATTAAGAATTTATCTTTCAATATTTAGTTTTAACATTTCAGTTTTACCACAGGGCTTGCTGCAATTTTTATCTTTAAAAACAAATTTTGTTTTTCGCAACTGCTATTTGGCTTATGAATTTATCCATATAATTGATGATATGTATGCCTATTCTTTAATTTATTCTATTTCTTTCAACAAAATACTCTATTAAATTATGAAGTACATTCATTAATATGCAGTGCTTAATACTGAGCAGTTAAACAGAGATCAACTATTTGATCAATATAAGCTGGTAACATGACTGCAGTTTTAGTATCTACAGGACTCATGTTTTTGCATTTATTTTTATTTTGTTTTATAATTATTTTTCTTAAAAAAGCCTTGTTTATCCACTAACATACTAAAAATAAAATCTTGGTGGCACTTGTGGACTGAAACATTACATTACACTGCCAAAAGATAAATACTCAAAGCCACAACTATGGTACACAGAGCCATAGCAGACTCATCTAGTGCCTTGTCCCAGTCCGCCAAAATAGCACCCACCCCTTCAGCTCTTCAAGTGGATAGCAAAAAAAAAAATCTGCATTGTTTAACCTATAAAAAGCCAGTACTGGCTTGCTGTACAATGTGCTGAAGTGCCCTTCTGTACCGGCATTTTGCCATAGAGAAAAAGGATGCAGGAACTCTCCATCGTGCCTTCTAACATTTTGCTCTTGGTGTGGTAGCCCACGCTGCCCCACCCTTGCCATGCTACTGATGGTACATGTGATCTTAATACTTCAGTTAGTGTGTCTACCAAAATGTCCATACACTACATTCCTTCTTTACTGTTCTACCTAGAAAAAAATAATTAAATAGATCCAAACACAGATAGGATTTAAGACAGCATTAAACTCCCCTACTTCAGAAGACTGAATGCTCCACAGAGTAAAATGAGTCTGACAGAACTAGACCTTTCACATCGAGGTTTCCAAGCATCCATTTTAAAGTATTCCAGCATGAAATTAGTAAAAGCATAAGTCAGGATAAAACACACATCAGAAACTTAAAGAAATGAAATTACAAGGCACCTGACAGATTCAGACAAGTGGTGACTGGCAGTCTGCCTTGAAATACTCATCTATACTTTACCTTGATTTGGTTTGAATCTTAAATATTTAAATCTTCCTCTGTCATCTACTGATTTTTGACTTTTTTTTTTTGTCCTTACTTCTGAGGAGATTGAATGTGCAAATGACTGATTATCTTATCACCTCAATCTAAAACTAATGCCTCTGGGCTGTCAGATTTGTCTTCCTTTGTGCTGTGGTTCTGACAGCTTTGATAGCTATGTTGACTTTCTATGTGCTATCAAGTCTATGCTATCTGACATGTAATGAAGCTATTTGGTAGACCTCTTCTTTGATTTAATTTGGGTTGCTGTTTCTCAGACTGGTACACTTCTGCTGTGACAGTGTAGTCTCGAGTCTTTGACTGCTGTTTTGGCAGATGTATGGCACTTTTCACACAAAGAAACACTTGCTGTGGGAAATCTGCTGAAATTATGAATACTACCCTATCCTCACTATCCTATCTCTACAGCGGAGTTGGATTTCTATGACTCCGCAACTAACTGTGATGACATCCCTCACTGTCTTCAGAAGACTCTCTCAACACATTTTCCACAACATTTCTAGTCTTTCCTTCCCCTGAGTAGTAGACTCTGGATCACAAGACAAATGGCTTTGTAGCACTGCCCTCACATCTTGTCTTCTGGATACAAAGGATGTCCATTCTCCTCTTTACCATCATGAAATCTACTTCCAAGCTCAGTGAAGTTATATGCCTTAGTTTATTTTCAGCCGGTTGATTGACTTTACATTCAGCTTTCAACCGTGCTATTTTGGGTAACACAGGGAGGGTAATTGGATAAGAGCCAGCCAGTAGCTTACTGACCCAGGGCAGCTGGGATTCATGGCAGGTACACACTGTCCAATATGGATACACAGACCCCTCCCCAACAT
The DNA here is from genome assembly GCF_019279795.1 of Protopterus annectens. NCBI lineage: Eukaryota > Metazoa > Chordata > Ceratodontiformes > Protopteridae > Protopterus > Protopterus annectens. Next base: position 304,100,884 of record NC_056747.1, on the reverse strand, counting down.
TAGCAAGGGTCACTGGTGTAGATCACATTAGGCCAGGTCCTCAACCTACTTAGCACTGGCAAACGCTCATGCCTATTTCTGGTAACATTAATCATCACTATCAAATCATCTACAGCCAAGCTGTACACCATTGAGTGGTTAGCCATAACATGTCACACAGTCTGTGATCTGTTTTCTCCTATCTATAGGATATTACTCACCACAGTTGATGCTTAAAGTGGATGGCCTATACAACTCTTCCTACAACAGGCAACAAGTACAGTCTGTGATGCTGCCCACAACTCTGTTCAGTTTTGTGTGCTGGCTGTTGGCATATTCAGCTCAATACCTTCCATTCTTGAGGTGGAAACAGCCAGCATGCTTAAGGAAAGTGGGAAGAATCCCACACAAACACTGGACAAACATGCAAACTCCACAAGTCAGTGACAGAAGGTCAGAATTGAACCTTGTATCTTATATCTGTGAAGCGAAGACCTTAGCCATCATGCTAACAGTGTCACAGTGTCATTAATCCACAATCTATGCTGGAAAGGACAGAGGCACAGCTGCTATATGTTTCTCTTGCACAGTTTCCAACATGCATTTGCTGAAACACATCCTGCAAGTGCAAAGGACATAGACAGCCTTTCAAAGAACTCATAATCTACTGGTACAGCAAATTCTACTGGGAGAATTTATAGCTACTGCAAACACGTGTTTCACAGAGTGGACATGTACGTACTATTATGGCTCATAAAGGACACAATATATCTGTGTACTAGTCAGTGAGCCCAAGGCCAAAACTCCTGAGAATATTAGTAACTCAGGAGTTCTACTGCAGAAGTTCTGCAAATTAATGAATCACAAAAACACAAAAATATTACAATATCTGAAGTAATTATCAATTTTATTTCTTCATACAAAAATACTGTACAGCATAAAAAGTAAATTTGTTTTCAGTTTTCCCTAATATAAACAGATTTGTCATTTAATAACTGTATTTTGAAACAAAGCAAAAGAACAGGAAAGAAACATCAATACTCTTTTGCAGGGGTAAAATGTAGGACTTGCTTGCTCACAGCTATGCTGGCTAAAGTGAGCACAAATATGGCAAGGTACATTCAGGGGAAATCTTTTATTTTGTGAAGGATACATATTGAAAAAAAATGTCTTCTGCAAATTTCACTTCATCCAGACAGCAGGACGAGGTAAATTAACTGTAAAATTCTCATTAAATAATATGCACACTTCCAGCAGTCCAAAAAGGACAAACACTTAAGTCATGCCCAGGTGCACTCACAAAATTACCTTTCGCTCTCAAACTGCAACTGCAGACTGGGCATACACACATACACATTAATTATTTTTTCTTCTGCTAGTGTTTTTCAAATGAAGTGAATGACTGACATTAGGGAAGAGGCAGGAATATGGAATGAACATAATATTAGTGGTCTTACTTGACAACCTCAAAACTACTTGGTTTAAGAGATAATCAGTTTTAACCTTTTCCCTTACACCATTTAGTACACACATTAAAGTGGTAGGAAAAATACATTTTACCATCATGCAAGCAGCATTAATGAAGTCTTGTAACAGATGTTCTTTAAAAGTAGACTGAATACATACATTCTGAATTTATAAATTAAATCTGATGCACAGTTCAAAGAGTAATGACTAGTGACAGTTATGACAAAGAACTCCTAGATTTACCGAAGTAGGAAAGAAAATAAGGAATAGCATATAACTTCTCTTTTAAAATATAATTTACTGTCATAAATAACTTATGTCATTTAGATAGGAGTTATTTTTAACACCATTATTCTCAGATGGCTTTGCTCCCGCCTGTTAAAGTAACCCTGAGCCAGCTACCATAATTCAAGTTTGTTGGTGGTGAAAGCCATCATTGGCATAAAACCAATGTGGCTCTCAAGTTGCTAGCATCAAGACAACTCCTCAAACTGAGCTGCCTTTCTCTGTCTCTCTCTTGCACCTTGCTGAGGTTGTTTACAGAATGCACCAGTGAGTATTCAGCGTTATTCTGGTCACTGCTTCAGCCCAGGCTATCATGTTTCAGTATGAAAAGCACTGCTTCTTCAAGAACATAATCAGCTGGTCAGCTGAAGAAGTAGGTTGATTCCTTCACCTTTTCCAGGTCAAACTCTCCTGTGCAAAAAAGGTACATAACAGTATAGGTCAGCTCACTTGTCCAGCAACTCCTACGACTACTACAAAATTTAATCAACTCAGCTTCTGAAACACTACACAGGGCAAATACATTTTTCAAAAGATATTTACAATGTTCATTCCTGAAAGCTTAGAATATCTAAAAGCATGTCATGTACAAAGCAATACCAGAATCTAGATATCTAATGCAGGGCAGAAACACTGTGATCACTGTACTCCATTTAATATTCTCTTGAGCTCTCATAAGCTTTGCAGTAAAGATGAGAAATAAATGATAACTTTTGCACTCAACTTGCAATTTTAACATCCTAGCAGAAAGCAAATTAATTATCACTCCTTTAGATACTATGTTCAGACATGCGCATACAGTTTCCCGAGCTATGTTATCTTAGACTAAACAGCATTGTGTCCAGACCACAAAAGCCATATTCAATATGTGATACTCAGTAACCACATCAAAGTCATGAAGAATGGCTGGATTACTTACCTCTTCTATGTCACAGTCTGGGGAACATCCCTGTGTTCTTCTGACAGCTCTATTCAACTTGTAAACACAAACCTGTATCAGCTTCTAACTAGCTACTATTAATGGGAAATGTCCATTACAAAATCTGATCTTCCCTTCATTAGAATATATTTTTTCCACACAAAACATAATGTTATACTGTGCAGAACTATTATTCATATACCATCTACCAGGTTTTATCTTCCAATGAAGGATATCCCTCATCAAGACCTGTGTCAGTGGAATAGAGAGGAATGAAGCCCTTATTGCAGCCTAGACAACTCTAGTTTGACTAGCAGTTTGAGAGATTGATGGAACAGGTATGTTAGGATTGGTGTGCCATTGGGGGGAGGCAGTGGGGTTACAGCCATTGCTCCATAGACTCAGCCTTTGCTGGTGGGGCAGGTCGCAGGCATGCCTGAGCATGACCACTCAAGATTGTAATGGTAGCCCTTTCCATGAGCAAGTGGAGAAGCTAGCAACTATGTGACATACAGGTGGATATTTTTTTTAGTGATGTAACTGTCCACATCACAACCAGAGGATGGGTTAGGTTAACAAATGCTCTCATGGCAGGATGCCTATGAGAACGCAAAATACCTCAATGGTTGCCTGGATGATGGCCTCCTAAGGCCACCTCTCACTCCAACTTCAGACACTCAATACCAGGAAACAAATGGGCTGAAGTCCAACAAGAGGACTCCATAGGTAGCAGGCACAGGATTACATAGATAAAGAAGACAAAAAGAATATTCCCTGCTTGATTTATGCTTGAGGGTCAAGGTTCAAGAAGTTGGTGCCTAACCCAATTTACATTTTTTTGGGAAGGGGAGTTACTTTTCCGTCCCCTTTCTGATTTTGTCTACTATAGAAACTTTAAATAAATCTCATATCTCTGCTGGGCAGCAACTCAGTACCTTTCTGACAACAGCAGTGGTGCTCCATCCACGGTGTGGCAATATAGTTCCCCGGATGGAATCACTTTCTCCTCGTACAGTGTACTGGATGACTAAAATCTGGGACACAGCCCATCTGACATACCCACTGTTTTTGTTTCTGCTCTCACCCAACATAAAAATGTGACTCCTCTATGCCTTTCATATATTCCTTAAATATTCTTTTTTATTTTGGCTGCTGCTACTTCCAGGGTAGGCTGCTTCATGCATGCACCACTTCTTTTTTCCTCCTCCTACTTGCTACTAAGGCTTCCAGATTTTCCCCATTAATCCTTCCTCCTCCTAACTGTTGGTGATACACTGAACATGACCCTTTGCCAGAAGGATCCTCAATATGGGAGGAATCTAGTAGTCTCAGTGAAGATGAGCGTCTCCACTACACCTGTGTAGTACAGAAACAGGAGTATCTCTCTCAACACCTAGGTGCAAGAAATCCAGACAAAGCCTACAATAATGAGGGGACAAAGACTCAAAATCAGGGACCAATTTTGCTTTTAAAAACGTAGAAAGTTGCTAGAATAGCAGGTTTTTAGTATACTTTTTCTAAAGGATATGAAACATGAAATTCAAATGCATATCATTATTTAGAGACTACAATGACTTTCTAGAAGACCACAAGTTTTATGAGGAACATAACAAAAATATGAGTCAAAAATCTAGACAGTTGAGAGGGAAGAACAGTAGATTTGAGGCCATCATTCTGTATTCCTTAAACTGGGCGGCCACGGTGGTGCAGTGGTTAGCATTGCTGCCTCACAGCAAGAGGTTCTCCGGTTCGATCCTCGGCTGGGGTGCCTTCTGTGCGGAGTCTGCATGTCCTCCCTGTGGTCGCGTGGGTTTCCTCCGGGTGCTCCGGTTTCCTCCCACATCCCAAAGACATGCTGCAGGTGGATTGGACACTCTAAATTGGCCCTAGGTGTGTGTGTGAGTGTGCCTTCTGTGGAAGGTTGGACGCCGGGCTGGCAACTCGACACCGTAAAACTCCACTGCCATTCAATGTGCGGACAAGGTGATCCGCTGTGGCGACCCCTAACCGGGAAAAAGCCGAAAGAAGAAGAAGAAGAAGAAGAATTCTGTATTCCTTAAACTACATACCAGAACATACTTTTTGAGGAGGGAGAAGCACGGCTAACATGGGACAGTCTCCACTTATATAGTGACATCACTTCAGCATGACCTCTCCACCACAAATGCAAGAGTCTTGCAAGCAGTCTCTGGTCTCCAACAATGACAAACATCCATCTGTGCCACTCGATAAGCAACGCTCATTCCTCCCCTGGAGAAACAGGCAAGTAGCCATACCCATCTTTATTCCTTCCTCTCTTTGGATGGCTCCTGTTCCAGCATTCAGGCCACTAATAAATTCTGGGCCATTTGCTCTGCAGTCAAATTATCATCCCTCTACACCACAAAATAAACTTATATAACCTCCCTTCAGCGAACTTCTGCATTTTCCTGCTAAGTAACTGATGTGTCTACATTTTTGTTCAGCATTGTTTGAAATTAGAAGTGGTCATGTACTTGTATCTTGAAAATACCCCAGTTCATTTGAAAGGCCATGAATAACTCCTATATCACTTCATGGGAGTTCAAGATCTCCTTCATCCATGCCATCAAAAAACGACAGCAGCAGCACCCTGTAAACTTTGCCCTTTTCTGTATTGTTTTTGGCCTTGTGCATCCTTTGCAGGGAGAAACTACAAACACAGACATATTTCATGTAAAGTCTGACTGGGGGGGGGGGGGGGGCAATTCCTTTTTTTAATGGGAATCTTCTTTATTCATCTTGAAATGTCACAATAAATACAAGGAACGTGTATACAGTTTTTGGAAAAAAAATGCAGCTGTCAAGGCTGGTGAGAGGGCACAGGAGTCAGGACACACTACCAGACATGCAACATCAGCATCCTTGAGATCCTCACCAGCCATAGGCTACTACTGGCTTGAGCCCAGTGGAGGCTACAGTGGGGCCAGTAGATCTGGAGAATGAGGAGAGAAGCTGCATGGAAGGAAAGAAACAAAGAAACACGTATAATCTGTTATGGGCTCCATACTCACTAAACATTATGATGATCAAGGGACTGTATCAAGGGAACATCTTTCATATTACACGAAAGTCTTATAACCTTTCATTCTCACAACATCCCATGATATTCATTTTGCTAGCATGTCATATACCAACCATCTTCAGCTGTTTCATCTGATCCGCCAAATCACTTACGATTAAAAAGTATATCATTGCACTAAGTCTCCACACATCTCACATCAACTTTCACCAACACACTTGAATTATCCTCTCACACCTTTAACTCAACCCATGTTTTACACCGTAACTGTAGATCATACCAGAATGCTGTAATACTTTAAACTTTTCTTTAACATCTCTCAATACATTAAGAAAACAAATAAATAATAAAACTCAAATAGGACCTAATAATATGCCTCAGTATTCATGGTTATACCCTAAAGTCACCTTCTGTAGCCCTATTTCTGAATAACCATCAACTAGATTGGCCCTTCATAAAAATATTTAAATAATTTCTTACAATATTTAGGCAGTCACACCATTTGTCAGATGTTCTGAAATACTCAACCTTCACCCAAAAAAACGTAAAAGGATAAAATGAACAGGAGTCCATCTTTGAAATACTATGCTCTTCAATGCCAGTGAACAGCCTGTCCACTGAAGCTGAACTCTCTCTCTAGAATATTAAATATCAGAAGCCTTTCTTTAAACATACTTCTAGAGGTTCATAGGTAAGTACTAGGCTTTCTGCCCTTGCAGGCTATTTTAAGCCTAACAAATTTCCCTTTTGGTGCTTGAATTAACCTATCACATTTGGCATTAGACGGACGGGCCTTACACATCCCATAGTCAATACAATACACCCCTAGAAAGAATAAGTGGGATCATACTTTAGGTAATATGAGGAGATCCATGCATGGAATAAAGCATTTTGGAGCTGCCTCTGTCCATTAATAGTACAAAGGGCAGTCATGGAGTAAATGTTCTGTTTCCCATTCATAGATCCAAGCTGCACTTGAATATGGACAGGGATGAGCTTTGTTTTACACAGATGGGGAGTCTACTCCAGAGTGGTGGTATCCATAAACCTGTCCCTCCAAACTACTCTGTTAGTGTTGTAGCAGAAGTTTAGATCCCTAGACAGAGTATTTCTGATGCCATTTGACTTACTTTTGTGCAGTAAATCCATCAGTATTGGGTTGGAGGATGCCTCATTTGTCAGGCACAGGCCACCTCTTAGCAGTTTTTAGGATGCAGAGTATAATGTCAGGGATTTGAGTTAGCCATTGTAGGACACATTGTTTAGGCATTGTGTCCTTTTAGTAAGGTGCATCTGTGGGCATTACAAAATTCACACTCAAAACAGCTAAATTAAACCTCTGCCGCACTGCATATTTTATTCTCAGACTCCTGTTGCTCTTTCCCACTCCACCTCTATTTTGACTGAACTGGAAGAGTCACCTGCACTTACGTCCCATGTATTCAGGGGTCTATATTAGAAACCCGAAAGCCAAATTAAGTGAATACGTTTACATTGACAAATAAAGGTTGATGTACGAAATGAGCAAACGTAAATAGCGAAAGGGAGAGCACCGAATGTATTTCCTCGGCCAGCTGGGTGATCGTGGGGATGAGGAAATAAATCCTTTTCCCCACTGTAGTGCGGTCTCAGAGTTGGTATATTTAAGTGGGGGGGTGTGGGGGTGCAGGGGGCTTGCCCCCCTGCAAAAACGTTTAGAAAAGTGTTTTAGTTTAGGTTTTTTGAGTTGGGTTTACCTTACCTGTATGGCGCCGTTGCTTCTGGTATCACGTTCGGCGTTCTCTATTTCGCCATTTACATTGTTCACTTATTTCACACATCGACCTTTATGTGTCGATGAATATGTATTCGCTTAATTCGGCTTTTGGGTTTCTAATATAGACCCGTATTCAGTCTCTTATTTCTCAGAATGTTGAAATGTCAACTCCCTTAACTCAGCATTTATAAATGTCAACCCTTCCTAAGACGTAAAAATGTAAAACATAGGTGAAAAATCAACTTAACTATTCAATTTATATCTCTTACACTCTTTGACAGCATTAATAAACTGCAGGCTCTGTTGAAAAACTAAATTTGAATAATCATGATCCACATACACCATTTAACTTGTGGTACTTGCATATTATCACAACTAGAATCGAAAAAACTCGATAATACATAAGTAGCGATAGCTGTTGATGGCTCTCCAGTTTCTAAGAAACTTTCTCATTAATTTGGACTGAAATATAAACAACTGACTGTTTACTGTGATTTAAACAACAAAAGATGTCACTTTGCATATGACCGAAACCAGGATTCTAAACTCTCAGAATGTCCAGACAAACAAGTCAACCCACGTTGTGTTGACATGAAGTGTGTGGTTTCAAGTGTTTTGATCCATCTTCCTTGAAATATTGTGAAAAGAAATGTACATTTGCAGGCTGTACCTGCAGTGGATGTTGTATTGATTAATTAGTGCTGTGCTCTATCTGGGTAAAGAAGTAAAAGCAAAGAAACACAGCAAGAGAAATACCGTGTCAGCAGGCAAGGCACCTTAACAACTACAGTTACCGATCTCACAGCACGGTCGCTGAGTATGTCTTCGCATACCTGTCAAATTGTTACCAGATGAAATCAGGGCAAATTGTAAAATAATGGTGGGTCAAAGGCCTCCAAAGTAGAGAAACTTTCTTAGAAGCTGGACAACTGTCAAGAGCTATCGCCACTTAGATATTAGCGACTTGGTTGGAAGCATTAAAATGTTTGCTCTTTCATTTCCCCATACAGCTAAATAAGCTGCAATAAAGGTCACTGTAATGACAGACACTTCAGTGACACACACTTCCCAAGTAAGTTTGCCAATATATTTCGGCACGAGAAGGGCTTGGAAATGAGCCACTCCTCCTACTCTGAATCTGGTTGTGACAATACGTACGTACCTAACTTGATACCATGAATTACCTGCCTCTCAGTACCTGTTCCTTCTCATATGTAGAGATAAACTGCACTATAATCAATCCATAAACCTTTCTGATGCAGACAATGGCAACCCAGACATCTTCGAATTCCTGTGAATGTTTGAAGATTTCATAAAACTTGTCCACTCCACTTAGTTTTCATAAAATCCATTAACTCTAGCCCCTCTTATCCTTCCAATACTCTAACCAGTCACAATTTTTTTCTAGCAAGCTGTGTCCTCATCCGTGACTGCTGTAAACATTCAACTTGCTTCCCCATATTCCTGAATACACTCTGCACTACAGCCACCAACTACTTAATTGGCATCAAGGTGAGCTGCTAAGCATGCACAAACTCAATGTTGTCAACTTTATGCAAATCTGGCTCTCTATGCATCCTTCTAACAATCCCAAACTGTGTCACAATCCAAACTTTAGTTCATCCAAACTTCCCCGTTTCCTTAATATTCAACTGAAATTTTTTTTTTGTTTTACTGTCAATGGAGCACTACTGCTGTGGCTTCCCTTTGTCTCAGTTACCTTTACCACAGATTTTTACTTCCACGTTCAGTACTTCATCTAAACTTTCCACCTTTTTTCAGCCATTGCTTCAACAATACAACCTTCCCATATTCAGTTACAGTCACTCATATTTAATCACCAAAAACATTAATTTAATTATCTTTATGACACACAACAAACAGGGGAAATATGCAGCCTTGTCCAACACTGGGATACTTCCAGCAGCACCCCTTTTACATATCTACAACACCCCTACCTGCTCCCACCTACCCATCCACCCCTCACTACCTATAGATTTTCATTCTCTCACTTTTTGCCCATTTCAAGCTGACAGCAGTATCAGATGAACCAAAAATTGAAATCCTAACAGTAATTCTAATTAATACATTACTAAAACAACAGTATTTGGTATATAAAACATGATGTGGTAGTGAAATTACAGCTCATCCAGACTCTGCCACAAGTTGCTGAGGGAAAGGTTAGTTTGCTTTTGCATTACTTTACTGACTTCTTCTAGTATGTACACTGTGATATGTTTTCTTTACACTGTGCTTTACTTCTATTCTGCTTTTAATTAGATATCAAAACTAGGAAAGAGACCACAGCTCTCTCTTGTGAGTCACACAGAAATTAGAACAGGTCAAATAAGGAGTCACACCGAAGTTAAAACAGGTAAATTAAGGTTAATTATCTGTGGACTGAAGGTGAAGCTAGGAACTAAGCCTTTTATTTTTAAGGGGTAAAATAAAACATTTCAAAGCTTTACTGGAAAAGCTCACCCAAACTCTGCCACAACCTGCTGTGAATGAAAGGTTAGTTTGCTTTTGTTTTCTTGTATTTTGCATTACTTTATTGCCTTCTTCTATTAAGTATATCATGTTTTTTCTTCTTCATACTGTTTTACTTGTGTTCTGCTTTTAACTGCATAGTAAAACTAGGAAAGAAACCACAGCTGTGTCTCTTGTGAGTCACACAGAAATTAAGTTTTTCCCACCCTGGTTCTGTTGTGTTCTTAAGCTCAATTGTCTTCCTAGTTGCCTGCCCATTATGTTAATTTGATCATATATCTCCTTCCTTCTCTAATTGCACTGGCTGTTGTAAGCACAAAATTATTTTGTGAAATCACTCCCCTTCAACTCTTTAAATGTATTGGCCAATCCACTGTATTCCACAGAACCAGAATACAAAGTGCCCAGCCCCTTTCAACTTATTTTGCTTTTTTAAATTTAGTTGCTCTCCACTTAAGACAGCTAAAGCCTAAGTTACTCCCTCTTTCATATCTAACTGCTTAGTGCACACTGCAGTGTTTAGGATATTAACCCATTATTTTCCATCTTACCTTTAAAATCTGCAACATCTATTGCAAGATCACCAAATACTGGAGAGCCCACATTCTGCCTCTCAATAGTCATCTTGGGATTAGTGCTTCTGTTTTCTCCTGGTGAAAGCAGCAGCACATGGACAATATTTCCTGGAAACTGCTGATCAAAAAAAATCCTTTAACTGCTTCATAGGTGACGGCTTGGAATTTGTGTTTATATTCTGCTTCTGGTGAGAGAAGCAGCAGAGTGCAATGTTTCCTGAATGGTTCTGGTTGGACAATGAGTGTCTGTGCTTGACATTCCTGATTGGTCTGGTTGCTATTCAAGGCATCTACCAAGAAAAGGCCACAACAAGCCTACAGACCCACACATCACCTGGGACAAGATTGTGGCTCTCCAAACAGGCTATGGTATGCTGCTTATCTTGGGATTGGTGTTAATGTTTTGCTTCTGGTGAAAGAAGAAACAAAGGAGCATTGCATCCCAGCAGAGTGAAGCTGTGATGAGACCAGTACTAGTAGTAGTCAGGCAGTAGTCATTCAACAACTTCCTCTCTTCATTATTCCTGACAAGCTAATTCTTTGTTTTTATTAAGTACTGATTGATTTGTTTCTACCTTCAAACTATCTGCCTAAATACTTCATCCTTAACTTTTCAGGGTCTACTTATTAGTTTCCCCTCAAGTGTTTAGCAGTACCCTGTATAGACACAGACACTGTGTGTGATGCTTTTCCTGTAAAAGCATGATTTATATTTCACCATTACCTACTGCACACAGGATAACTAGTTTGCAGGGACAAGCATTGTTCCCAGAGTTGCAACTGGACATTCCTGACATTGCTTTATATTCTCACTTTAAATGACTAATCAATAAAAAAGGGTCTGTTGCCATGGATATAAACCTTCCCGCTATCTCTGTTACAAGGCTTGGTGTACATAAGGATTCTAAGGCAATGTAGAAACTGCCTCATGTTTACTGACAACCAGTTAATTCTCAAACAAACTGATATGGTATGTGAGATCTGTATTTACACAATGTCACTGGAGGCAAAGCTCTAACATAGAAGTACTCCTAATGTCAATAAGATTGTCGGTAGTACAAAAAGTACAGTTGTCTACACTTACCATACATGTAGATGTTCGATTGTATTCACTGTTGCAGTCATTACATTTGGGGTAATCTGCTGGCAGGTTGCCCTCAGTCGGCCTGAATTCCAAAGTCTTGGGTCCTGCGTCACTTGCTGTCTCCTCTTCCATGACGTCAGGTCGTCAGGGGTATAAAACATGCAGCCGACGCCATTTTCTTTAGTTTTTCTTGTCCCCGATGTCAGGTGCCCCCAAAAAGGTAGCCAAAAAAAAAAAAATATATATATATATATATATATATATATACACACACACACATATATATATACATACATACACACACATGCATCAATATAAACTTTACCTTCATCTACACAAGCAAATATACCACATAGGTTGTAGAAGATAGTGAAGGAAAGATAAACTCCAGAATGACGGGGATGGCGGGAGGGTAACCTGGACTGCAACAGTGAATACACTCGAACATCTACATTTATGATAAGTGTACACAACTGTACTATGTTCTTCGTGTTTCACTGTTGCAGTCATTACATTTGGGTAGAATCCCAAAGCTATGGTTGGAAGGCTGGAGTTAAACAGCATTAGGAGCAGTTATAAGGCCCTGCAGAACTGCAGTGGCAAAGCCTGCCCTGGATTTACAGTAGAGAGGCAAATGATAATGCTTTGTAAAGGTGTGAACAGAACTCCAAGTAGTAGCCTCTAGAATGTCTTTGGGTGGTACACCCCTTAGAAAGGCTGCTGAAGTAGCTGCAGCTCTGGTGGAATGAGACCTTGGGCACAGGTTTACTATGGTGTAAGTAGCAGAAATGGATGCAGTGGCTTATCCAGTTTGAAAGTGTCTGCTTTGATATAGCCTTGTCTTCTGATCCTGCAGCATATGTCAATAGTAATTGCTCAGTTTTTCTTAGAGCTTTAGTCCTGCTTAAGTAGAATCTTAGCTGTCTGTGTATGTCCAAGGAATGCAAAATTCTCTCCCCCTTGTTCTGCGGATTTGGGTAAAAGGTTGGCAGATGAATTGTTTGGTTAAGAGCCACACTGGAAACTGCCTTAGGCATAAAAGTAGGATTTGTTCTCAGAGATACCCTTGTCTGGGTAAAATATAACAAAAGGCTCTACAGCCATGAGGGCCTGTAGCTCTGAAACTCTTCTTGTTGAAGTAATTGCTAGTAGCAGAGCTGTTTTCCATCATAAGAACTTTATATCAACGGTAGCAGCTGGTTCAAATGGAGGCAGGGTGAGCTTTTCCAACACATAATTGAGGTCCCATGCAGGCAGAGGTGATCTTCTAGGAGGCCTTAAATTTTTGGCTCCTCTAAGATACTGCTTTAGTAAAGGATGAGAAACGATTGGTGGCTCTGTATTGTAATGAGCCGAAATGGCAGAGGCATGGATTTTAATTGATGAGAAAGATAGGCCTTTGTCAAGCATCTCAGTTAAGTATTGAAATATCTGAGGAATATTTGGTTCTGCTGTATCAGTTCCTTGTGCTTGATTCCAAGCACAGACTCTCTTCCATTTGTCAGCATAACATTTTTTAGTACTAGGCCATCTGGCTTCCAAAATGACATCCATCACAGCTTTACTGAGAGGAGTTGTTTGTATGATTACATGATCAGCCATGCTGCCAGGTTCAGAGTCTGTAGTTGATTGTGCAGGATCCGATTGCTTTGCTGGGACAGTAGTTGTGGTCTTTGAGGCAAGGTCCAAGCTGGGTACTGAGTTAAGTTTCTTAGGACTGGGTACCAGTATTGGCGGGGCCAGTCCGGGGCAATTAGTATCATCTTTGGTTTCTCTTGTCTGACTTTTAGGAGGACCTTGGGGAGAAGAGGCAGAGGCGGAAAGGCGTAAACTGATAGGTTTTTCCAACTGAAGGACAGGGTGTCCACTTTCCATGCTTGTCTGTGATAAGTCCTTGTGCAGAATTTTTTCAATTGATAATTTTGAGGAGAGGCAAATAGATCTATGTCTGGGCTTGTGGATTTAGTTTCCACTCGTGAAGATCCCTAAGGTTTCTGCTTAAATCGTCTGCCAGAGTGTTTTGTTTTCCTGGCAGGAACTGAGCTTGAAGATGTATTTGGTAGGTCAAAGCTGTGTCCCACAGTGCCATGGCTAATCTGCATAGGGGGTAGGAGTGTGTGCCTCCTTGCTTGTTTATATACCACATGACTGTGGTGTTGTCTGTCTTTATCAGTAGTTGTCCTGGATGAAGTAAGTCCTTGAAGGCTGTTAGGGCATTTTGAACAGCTAGCATCTCTTTCTGGTTGATATGTAGATGCATTTGTTTTGGTGACCATACGCCCTGAATGCATCTTCCTGCCATGTGGGCCCCCCAGGCATAATCTGATGCGTCTGTTGTTATGGCTTGGCTGACAGGGGGTAGAGTGAATGGCCGTCCCATGTTTTGGTGACATGCCTTTGCCCACCATAGAAACTCCTGTTGCAGACAGGGAATGAGAGGAATCATTGTTTCCAGACTGTGAGAATGTTGACTCCATAAACTTTTTAGGTACCATTGAAGTTTCCTCATATGCAGTCTTGCATATGGAATCAGTAGGATGCAGGATGCCATGAAGCCCAGAGCCTGCAGAATTTGTCTTGCAGAAGACTGGGTTTTTGTTGCCATCAGTTTGAAGTAAGTAGTCAGTTGCCTTTGCTTGTATGGCGTGAGGTAAGCCATCTGGGCAGTTGTATTCAAGCTTGCACTCAGGAATGTTATCTTTTGAGAGGGTACCAGTTTTGATTTCTTTTCGTTTATTGTGTACCCCAGGCATGTCAGAAGCCTTTCCACAAACGCCAGGTGTCAAAGAAGAGTGTCCTTGTTCTCTGTTTGAATGAGACAGTCATCCAAGTAAGGATATATTTGTATACTTTTTTGTCTGCAAAATGCAATTACTGGTGCCAAGCACTTTGTAAAGACCCTCGGTGCAGTAGATAAGCCAAAGGGCAGTGCAGAGAATTGGTAATGCATTAAGCCAGCCTTGAATCTGAGGTGTCTGCTGCACGACTGTCTTATTGGGACATGCAGTTATGCCTCTTTTAGGTCTAAAGTCACCAGCCAAGCATTATTGCCCAGCATGGGCAGAAGCTGCTGCAAAGTCAGCATTTTGAATTTTGGAATGTCCAGGTATGTGTTCAGAATCAATAAATCCAGTATTGGCCGCCAGACCGTGTCCTCTCTGTGTACCAAGAACATTCTTGAATAAAAACCTTGTCCTTTTTCCTGTTCTGGTACTGTCTGAATGGCCTCCATATCCACGAGGGACGTAACCTGTTTCTGTGCCTCTGCCCATTGATTTTATGGCAGATCTGGCCAACCATTTGCCATTGGCAGAGTGTTGAAATGGAATCTGTATCCCTGTGATACGATGTTTAGTACCCACTTGTCCTGGGTTATTAACTGCCAATTTTGAGCAAAAAGTGCTAATTTTCCCCCTATGGGTGCTGCCAAAAGATAAGTGCTTGGTGCAGGCAGAGGGAAGTCATTGGGATTGCTTTCTGTATGTTTGCGCTTTATCTCCTCCAGATTTGGAAGTGGAAGCGCCCCATTGCTTTGACCTGTATGAATCTTGCGCCTGGTATCTGGAATCCTTACGGCGTCTGGATTTGTCCCTTTGAGCTCTGTCTGACACAGGAAAGGACCAGTTTTTTGTAGGCCAGTGTCTACTGAATCTTGGTGGCTGCACTTGTAAGAAGTCTTTAACAGTTTGCATAGAGTTAGCTTTGTATTCCATTTTCTTTAAAACCTCTTCTGCCTTAATACCAAACAGAGAATCATGCTGTAAAGGTGTATCTAGCAATTTAGCTTTAACATGATCAGGCAAATTTTGTTCCTTTAACCAGGCATGCCTCCTAATCACCGATCCAGTAAATGTGGACCTGCAAGAGGCCTCTATGGAATCAAAACCACATTGCAAAGTATGCTTTACGACTTGTTCAGCTGCATGCAATAATTCCTGCAATTCTTTATTTTCTGCACATTCTGAAATCAACATCATTTTCTGTTTCAGCAATCCCATAACATGTTGTTGGTACTTAAGCATATGAAATTGACGGTTTAAGGCCCTGATTGCCAAGGTTGCAGATGTATAAACCTTTTTTCCCCATCTGTCCAGTGCCCTTGATTCTCTGTCAGAGGGGGTAGGATTTTTTGCTGTTGAGGCCTAAACTCCCTTTGGACCCTGTGAAATAGTTTCAGGATCAGCAGAAGGGTTTCTAAATAAAAATTTATATGAGTCAGGGACCCTGTAATATCTGTCAGGCTTACTGGGAGCCAGAGGTAAGGAGTCAGGGGATAAGCTTGACTTTGAAAACACATCATCCACAATGTCTAAAACAGGGGGAATGGCTAAAGGCCTGTGCTGAGGGAGAAGAAGGAAATCCCTGAGCCTCTTTTTTGATTCTGAGAAGTCTCGACTCTCCCAGTAAAAATGCTCCCTCAAAGTATGCAAGGTTTCTCCAAATGAATAATCCTCAGGAGGAGATGCAGATGGAATAGATTTCTCAGCATTAGAATCTTCATAGGGAGGCACAGATAATTCCTGATCAGAAGAGGAATCAGAAGAAATAGAAACCTGATCTGAAGATTCATAATCAGTGTCTTGCCTAGGCCTCTTATCAGGAGGGGGATGGGTACCCCTGAGCAATGGATAATAAGGTCTTCAGCCATTTTGATCATCTATTTTTTAGGCATAGAGGCCTGTGCACGTGGCTCATGCGATGGGTTTTTTAGCTTTAGAAGTTGCTTTAGTCTTTGGTTTTGCAGCTTTCGTCGGTTTGATATACAAATGTTGAGGTCTGAATACACCCTCAGAAGCCGGTGCCTGCTCAGCGGCTCTGGACCCATCCGAGGGAGATACATCCGTCGGTCCAATACCTTGAGTATCTTGCAGGATGCCGGACTCCACATGGGTGTCGGTAGAGGCCTGTGACTCGAGGGCAGCGGGTATCAGGGGCTGCAAAAGCACCTCACTAAGTACCGGTACACCGGCAACTGGCTTAGGAGAAGCTTCGTCTTCGGTTTTGGATCTCGACTGCCTTTCTTTGTCCTTTTCTTTGCATTTTTTATGTACTCAGTAGTCGGATTACTATCTGACGACATTTCTGGGTAGATAAATCTGTTTCCAAAATACTTTGATGCAAAAATATACCGACGCTTAATAGTGCGTTGGTTAAATCTAACCGACAGCCAGGCACGTTGTGATCAGGTCCTAGGCAAGGAATACAGTATAAATGGAAATCCTTATGAGGTATTTGCTTTCCACAAGTAATATAATTATTAACTTTTTCTGACATTGGTAAAAAGCAAGAAAAAAGTTTCCCCAACGGGGTACTTAGCTTTAGTGAAGACTTCGGTTCTGAAACTCAAACTCGAATATTTCAGTAGTCGGCCGACCGGCACTTGCGAAATGCTTCTGCTTTAAGCACCGCGCGGCAAGAAAGACGGGAGAAAATGGCGTCGGCTGCATGTTTTATACCCCTGACGACCTGACGTCATGGAAGAGGAGACAGCAACCGACGCAGGACCCAAGACTTTGGAATTTAGGCCGACTGCAGACAACCTGTCAGCAGATTACCCCAAATGTAATGACTGCAACAGTGAAACACGAAGAACATCTGCACCCATCATACACAATTCAAAGCACGCATATACACTCACATATGCTGACACACTTAAATGTAACCTTCCTAAACCCCAAAGACCTCTTATACGAAGTACACATAACAAATACCCTCAGCAACCCCGCATGCACTCTTTCAAAACAACACCCACATCATGACATATAGCCACATTGCATGAAGCCTTCTAAGCCCATAAGGCAAGCCGCCACACAATCCAATTTTCTGGTCACTGGAGACTCCATCATGAAACACATTGATGTTCCTCTTACTACACTGAGTAAGGAGAAAGTCACAGTCAGTTGCTTATCAGATGCTGGGATCCACCCACATTATGCAGGCACTCAGGTCATTGGACCACAAGTCCCAGTATGACTCAGTCATAGTCCATGTGGGTATAAATGACCAGAGACATACATCCCTAGACTATATGAAGAAAGACATCATGGAGTTCTTGGAATGTGTGTCCCAGCCTGGCATAAGCCTAGCACTGAGCAACACTTTACCTTCTCCGAGGATGATGCCATAATATAAACAAAAGATGACTGACTTTAACAACTGACTTAGTTTCTGGTGTCATTCTAAGGGGGTGCTACATTTGTCAACATGGAAAGAGATGATCAACAGACCACACTGCTTTTCCAGGGATGATCTGCACCTCTCCCCTCTATGCTTTTGAATATTAGCTAAAACACTGTCTTACCCCATAGTGCCTTTTTACACAATGTCAAATTGAAAAGAGTTCAGACATAGCAAATCAAAACAAAGAAATTATAGTAGGCTAAACAAAAAAACTCCACTCCCTAGAAGCTCTCTTCACATTAGAGAATGCTGCCATTTGTGCAGTCACTGAGACATGGTTTAAAGCTGTGGAGAGCAAACCGACAGTGGAACGTTATGTTTTCCACACATTTAGACCAGCTTCTATACAAACAGGGACTAAAGGTGGAGGTCCCTTGATATACATAAATAATATATATATATATATATATATATATATATATATATATATATATATATATATATATATATGTACCTCAAAGCTGGTCAAACAGGACAATGCACTTAAGCTTCTCCATGTTCAAAACACCATAGGCACATTCTACTACCACTTCCTTGCAAGCTATAGGTCCACCTCTATGACCCAGGAAACCCATACCATGTATTTAAACTTACTGGAAACCCTCATCACCCAGCATGACAAAAGTACTTTTATTGAACTACACAAACAACTCAGAGGACAAATAAAGTCCAGCAAAGCCAAATTTGAGGTAAGTTTGGTCTCCCACGCCAAGGACAACCACAAAGCATTCTTTAGCTATGTCTGCAACCTCAAAGGCAATACACAATTGTGTGCAGAGCTCATTGTAAATGGAGTCACCTATACTGAGCCAGGAAATATCATCAAATATAACTTCCCCCTACTATCACTAGGGAACAGGTCCTTAATGCTCTCTCTAAGACCAAGAACACTGCATCAATGGCCCCCGACAATACCCCAGGACGCCTTCTAAACAACATGAAACATGACCTATCAGGGCCTCTGGAATTACTACTTAACTGTAGCCTCCAAACAGGTTTTGTGTCTCATAAATGGAGAAAGGCAACAGTCATCTCTCTGCACAAAAGTGGGCCATTTACAGACCCATAAGTCTCATTAGTCTTATATGTAAAAGCCACGGAAAAAATGATCATGGAAATGATCAGCAGAGATAAAGTAAACCTCCAGACACTGGACCTAACCCAGTTTGGTTTCGTAAGGGGTAGATCATGCCCACTTAACCTGGTGAACTTCTTTGAGAAGGTCACCAAAGCAATGGATGACAGCAAAATGGTTCACACTGTCTACCTTGACCTGGCCAATGTATTTGACACAATACCCCACTCGGCATTGTTGACTAACTCAAGAGGTTAGGTACAAACCCCATATGTCACCCACTGGAAAGCAACCTGGCTCACACACAGGACCCAGGAAGTTAGAATTGGGGAGTCCACCTATACAAAGAGGCCAGTCACAAGTGGAGTCCCTCAGGGAGCAGTCCTTGGACCTCTCCTTTTTGGCATTTCCATCTCAGACGTCAAGGCCAATGTCAGTGGTCTCTGGCTGACTAAATTTGCAGATGACTGCAAATTAGGAGCTATCATTGAATCTCGCACTAACACAAATGTTCTCCAGGAGGGGCCGACAAAGACAAACAACTGGTATCAAAGTCATGGACTAAAACTAAAGTCCAAGAAATGCTTAATAGCATTCTTTGGGAAGTCATCCATCCCTTTCATCACGTGTCTACAGTGGTGAGGAAATCATTCTATGCTGCGCAACTTATAAACAAAGGTATGGCATCTAAGTCGAAGGAAGTCATTGTTCCATTGTATTCGGCATTCATCAGACCTATCATTGAGTACAATGCCCCCTTTGGTATGTACCTAACCAGGCATATCCAACAACTGGAACATCCGCAGAGGTTCCTCACTAAAAGAATACATGGCATCAAGAGTATCAGAACTCGCCACGATTTGGGATGTATGGCTAGGCTTAAAAAGGCCCTTGTGTTCATTAGCCTAGTAAACACCTATGAACCTAATCATCCAACCCAATAACATATTCATGGACGAGTTTAATTACCACAGTATTAAGTGGGAATCCTACAGGGCACCAAAAATACAGGCACAGAGATTCCTGGATTTTGTAAACACACACTCCCTGGATCAGACTGACAGTACATCAACCAAGGGTGCAACCATACTGGACCTGGTCCTCAATAATATGGGAGAGTGCTGCACACCCCCTAGTGTAATGTCTTCCCTGGTAAAATGAGACCACAAAATGATCTCCTTTGAAGTAAAAATAAAACCGGGACTCCAACTAATCCTGGGATATTCAGGAACTACTTTAAAGCTAACTTCCTGCTATTAAGTGATAATCTGGCAAAATTTCAAGCCCCCATAAACTCAGAGAACAGTGCTACCTATGCAGAACTGTTCACAGAAACCCTATAAAAGCATGTTAATAGCTGCATAGAGGCAACCCTACCCAACAGGAAGAAGTGCAGTACTAACTCAAAAAACAAACCACCCTGATGGAATCACAAAATCAACTGGCTGTATAGCACTCTCATCAAACTAAACAAACAACGCAGAGGACAAATAAAATCTACCAAAGCCAAATTTGAGGTAAATTTGGCTTCTCAGGCCAAGGACAACGAAAAGGCATTCTTTAGCTATGTCCGCAATGTCAAAGGCAATACACAATTGTGTGTAGAGCTCATTGTAAAAGGAGCCACCTACACTGAGCCAGGATATAGAGCAAACCTACTAGCAGACAAGTTCAGTTCCAACTTTACCCCTCTCTCCCTCTCAACCGTCCCTCAGGAAATGCCATCAAATATAACTAACCCTGCTATCAATAGGCAACAGGTTCTTAATGCTCTCTCTAAGGCCGAAAATACTGCATCAATGGGCCCAAACAATATCCCAGGATGCCTTCTAAACAGCACGAAACATGACCTATCAAACACCTCTGGAATCGCTATTTAACTGTAACCTTCAAACAGGGATCGTGCCTCATGAATGGAGAACAGCAATAGTCATCCCTCTGCAAAAAGGTTAGCCATCTGCAGACCTTGGAAACTACGGACCCATAAGTCTCACTAGCCTTACATGCAAAGCCACAGAAATAATTATCATGCAAATGATCAATAATTATATAGTTAGACAACACTCCCCTTAAGAGTTGACCCAGTAGTCAGTGACTTATGGGCACACACAGACAGTAATCTAGCCTTTGACCATCATGTGTCTACAGTAATGAGGAAATCACCCTATGTTGCGCAACCAATTAACAAAGGAACGGCATCTAGGTCAAAGGAAGTCATTGTTCTACTGTATTTGGCATTCATCAAACCTATTATTGAGTAGAACACCCCCTTTGGTATGTAACTAACCAGGCATATCCAACAACTGGAACATACGCAAAGGCTCCTCACTAAAAGAATACACAGAATAAGTAAAATGTCCTATGCAGACCACCTCAAGACCCTATCCATGTATTCTTTCTCCTACAGGCTGTTGAAGGGAGAGCTATGCCTGCCATACAGGGCAGTGTCAGACCCCACTCTGATGGACCTCCTGCAAATCCACAATACAACAGCACCAGAATTACCCTTTCTAAAGAAAACTTTGCCTGCGATATAAACAGGACCTGCTAAGAGACACGTATGTATCCCAAAGACTTCCCTTCTCTGGAACAGGCTCCCCATCCATGTGAAGCAGAGTTCCTCCCTAACCCAATTCAAGTGCAACTTGGACAACTGCAAGGGGAATAAGAAATTCATCCCTTGTTTGGCACCTATGTCTCTAATGGACACAGGTAACTTGTAAATGGTTCATCTACCAGGACCCTGTTTGTAAATGTTTCATCTCCCAAGGCCCTGCTTACACTTATCAAGGGTACCAGAACTTGTCTGATATTTGGGGTACATGGCTAAGCTTAAAAAGGCCCTTGTGGTTATCAGCCTAGTAAACACCTATAGACCTAGGAATAAAGCATTCCACTTATTTGTGCACTGCCTAAATAACACTGCAGGATTCACCACATGATGTGACTGAGGTCACGGCATGTACAGCTGTCTTCATACTTAGCTGTAGTATATTATCAGTCTGGAATGAACCTAAACTTAAATTCATTACTGGAGTACTTCTGTTCCACAGGGTTGCTTCATACTAAAATGAGTTAGGTTTATGACAAGACATAAATAAAAAGCTCTATGATTACTTTCAAGATATAAAATGCAGAAAGAAAGGGGATAAGAACAATCAAAAACTCTCTACCATGACAACGACTAAGTTTTCTTAAGGTAACTAGCTAGTCCATTTTGGAATATCAGTATTCCCATCCCAGTCAACAGAAATTGCAGTCTGCATTATAGAATTCCCCACCAGATAAATGTAGTAATCAATATGAAGGGCCAGCACATACCTGTCTGTGGAACCTTTGAAAACAACTCCAACATTCTCTGGAATTCCATGAACTTCTTACTTTTGGGATGACTGATAAAAAGAAAGAAAGACAAAAATGTCAACAAATGTTCTTTCCTATCTAAACTGTTAAACATAAATAATCTAACAAGTGAAAGAAAAAGTCAGCTGCAACACTACAACGCCTGTGTGACTATCAATGAGGGATTGGCTGCTTCTGTACGACACTAAACTTCATACTTATGTTTACAAGTTGCCAATATCAATCAGCTCTTTCCTTCTGTATTAAGTCTTTGAAGATCCACCAAAGTCAAAGAATCTTTAAGGTTCCTATGCCTATAATAAGAATCACAACTTGCACTAAGAGTACACTGAGTGAGTGGAAATATTTAGTTTCACAGTATGCTTTTATTTGCTTGCTCATTATGTAACTTTTGTGGTTTTAGTGACGTGCATAGGCTCCATCCACAGAGAAGTCTTCTGCAGATCAGAGAGCACGTGCTATGTACTGTATCTTTAAGTAGCATGTCAAAGACTGAGAGTGCACGTATAAATATCAAGCACATGCCATTCCTAGTGTCGTTTTGAGAGTGCAGCCAGAGAGCAAGCATGTGTGATTACAGCAGTCAGTTTGCATATAGGTTGCTTAAGTTAAAGTCAGTAATATTCTGTCGTGATGTGTTAAAATAACCCATAGAGACTCTTCTATTGTGTCCAAAGTAGGAGAGCGACAAGGTGTCAGAACAGGGATGGTAGAGAATAAGATTCGGAGCCATGTGGTGCAGAGATGACAGTGAAGGTAAACTAAGAGAAACAAGCACAAAAAAGAACCAGAAAAGAAGCAAAGGTAATTAGAATACGTACAGACTACTTGTTTCATAAAAAAACAAAAAAAACAAACAAACAGAAAAGGTATTACAAGAGCACAAAATGCATTATTAAACAAATAGGAGGCACAAAAGGCTTATTAACTAAGGGAAATGTTTAAATTAAAGGTATTTGACGAAACAATTAACAGAAAAGTAAAACGTGTATGGATAAAGGCAAAACAGACATGTTTAGAGTAAAACGAGCACAAGAAAAGTACAATGGGCATGAAAAAAGATTAAATGAGAAAAACAAATACAATAAGGACAAAAAGAAGCATACTAAGCATAAATAAAGCAAGGCAACTGCATGTTTTTTGTCATGACTATGACTTCGTACTATATTAAGGGCATACATAACTAAAGTTATTTAAAGTATCTCCAAGTGTGTAAAAGTGCTTACAGTGTGCGTTTATTAATGTGCAAGTATTTCAAAGAGTTATTTGTATACCAAGTGCAACTATTTTGTGACGTGCAGTCAAAGTATAGCCATTTTGAAAAGTTCTTGTGCTGGATGTGTCTATCTGCAAAGTGCAGCCATTACACAGTGTTCCCTATACTGTAGAGAATTGCCTAGAAAGGTACCGCCATTTTGGGGAAGTTTCAGTGTGTTGTGTACTGTTTATTTGCAAAGTGCCATTACTTTGAAATATTACTGACTCTGAGCTTCTCCTGCCCAGTTCAGTCACATCGCACGGGTATTTGAAGTGCTTCTTAAAATTATGACAATTGACTTTAGCAATACAGCAAGTTCAAAAGTATTATGCTGCCCAAGAAACATATTTCACAAAGTCCAATTAAACAGAGGCTTGCATTGTGCAGTTATCTGCCATGTTTCTTATACTGATTACAGGTGATTTTGTGCAATACAGTAAACAGTAATTTCAAGAATATTACCGTACCAGAGATAACTTGCTTTGCAAAGTTCAGTTATACAGAGGCTTGTTGTGGTACTGAGCAAAGTTACAAGTACTGGCATAAATTTCCGGTATATGTGTATGTGTTTGTGCTTATTTGCAAAACCCTTCAATTGTATGTGTTAATAAGGCAGATGGATTTCGAAAGCCCTTACCACTTGCATTTGATCAGAATGTTGCAGAGAATTGGGAGACTATTTGAGCAAGAGTACAATATTTTTATACAAGCAGCTTATTCAAATAAAGATGCACGCACCAAGGCATTCAATTTGCTAAACCTAGCTGGGTCAGAGGCCAGAGAAAGAGAGCGTTCAATTGTGTATGCACCAGCAGTATATGAACGAGAAGGTGAAAATCGCTGTACTGTTGCAGAGGCTCAGTCAAGGGAAGACCCCGAGAGTTTGAAGTGCAAGTTCAGAGAAATGTGTAACCCCCAGACAAATATTAGAGAGGCATTTGTTTTACACGACAGATCAGAAACCAGGGGAAAGTTTTGCAGCTTATACAACTGATCTGAGAAACAAGGCTAAAAGGTGTCGGTTTGGTGACTTCAAAGATGAGCTGATAAAGGACAGGCTCTTGTGTGGTATTAATAGTGCTGCAGTGAGAAAGATTTTGCTTTGTGATAGTGATTTAATGCTATGTAAAGCCATACAGATTTGCCACATCCATGAAGTGAAAGAAAGACACACAAGTATATTGACAAGTGACGGGAGCATGGTTTCAGCAGGATCCAGAGCAAATGCAGACAGCATGGAACATGTGGCAAACAGAATTAGGCCTATTAAGCACATGGCAGCCACAACCCTGCTGGCTCATCAGGAAAACTACCTAGTTTTCCAGCAAGTTCTAAGACCAGTTCAGGTAAAGGAGCATGCTCAGTACAGTATAAGCATGAATCAGCAAAACCCAAGTCCAGCTTTATTGTTTACTGTTGCAACTGTGGTGCAAATCATGAGACTAAAAGAGAAAAATGCTTAGCATTTGGTCAGCAATGTCACAAGTGTAAAAAATGGAACCATTTCCAAAAAGTTTGCAAATCAGGTAAACATCGCACAGTAGTAAAGAAAGGTCACAAAAAAGCAGGCTGATCAAGTGGAGATGTAGCAGTCAGCTTTCTATGTGGATGGTGTGTCAGTAATTGGTGAAAGGTTGGTGCAGTGAATTTACTGACAAAATGCAAAGTGTTCTTTACAGTCCGCATCAATGGTAAATCCACAGAGCTTAAAGTAGACACTGGTTCAAAGTGTAATGTTATATCAGCAGACACATTTGCTTAAGTGAGAACTAATGAGCAACTCAATGTGACCAGCAGTGCGAAACTTGTTGCTTATGGAGGTGAAGAGATTTAAACTGAAGGCTCAGTGATGCTTTCATGTTATTTGGCCAAGAACTGCTACGACTTATTATTCTATGTAGTCAGAACACCAGTACAGTATGCTGGGTCTCAAAGATAGTTTGAGAATGAATCTGCTTTCTTTTACCAACGAAGTTCATCACATAAGTGCATCTCCTAGTTCTAATTTTTCAGAAGCCATTTTCTCAGAATATGCTGATGTTTTCGATAATAGGTTGGGCAGACTTCCACTAGTGTATTCCACGAAGTTACACCCAGAGGTCACTTCAGTAGTCAGACCAGCAAGAAGAGTTCTGATAGCTATGCAAGACAAAGTTAAGGCTCAGTTGGACAAAATGGTGCAGCAAGGTGTAATTTGTCCAGTTACAGAACCAACTTAATGGGTATCGTCTGTGGTACTAGCTCACAAAAAAGGCTCAGACGAAATCAGAATATGCATTAACCCAAGAGATTTGAGCAAAGCATTGAAGAGACCATATATCATCCAATGCGCACAGTCGAAGAGGTCACAACTCTAATACCAAGTGCCACTGTTTTTTCTGTTTTGGATGCAAAGATTTCACTTTGCCAAATGATGCGTTATCACAAATCCTCATTACTAACCACTTTTGGTACTCCGTTTGGCAGATACAGATGTCTGAGGATGCCATATGGAATAAATTCTGCAAGTGAAGTCTTCATGCGTGCAATGGAGCAATTTTTTTCGGGTTATCCTTGTGTCATAATAGTATATGATTTATTGGTTAGAGGCAATGGTGAATCAGAGCATGACAACAACCTAAAGAAAGTTCCAAATGAGCATGAGGAGTGAACTTGAAGCTTAATCCTCTGAAGTGCAAATTCAGACTCCCAGAAGTTACATATGTAGGTCATTTGTTTACCAGTACTAGCTTGAGCCGAGACCTGACCAAACAAGCAACAATTCTTGAGATGTCAGCACCAGACAATGTTTAAGAACTACAGAGCTTTTTTAGGCATGGTCAATTACATAGGCAAGTTTATACTAGACTTCAGTGAGTTGACAGCACCTTTAAGAGAGTTAACATGCAAAAATGTTGCATGGTCATGGTTAGAACAACACCAGAAGGCATTTGATGACCTCAAGCAGAAAACTGCCACCCCCACCTACATTGAGATACTATGATGTGAACAAACCAGTTACTCTTTCCTGTGATGCTTCAAAATTTGGTCTAGGAGCAGTTATACTTCAAGAGGGCAGACCAGTAGCTTATGCATCTAGAACACTTACCCAAACTGAGATGCAGTATGCTCAAATTGAGAAAGAACTTTTGGAAATAGTACTTGCATGTTCCAAGTTTCATGATTATATTTATGGTCAAGATATTCAGATTGAGACTGACCACCAACGTCTAGTTACTATTCTAAAGGAGCCTATGCATTCAGCTCCAGCAAGGTTACAAAGAATGATGCTTCAATTGCAAAAGTACAACTTTAAAATGGTCCATACGAAAGGTAAACTACTCTATTGGGCTGATACCTTATCCAGCTCACCCAGGAATACAATGGAATAGCTTGACACAGACAACTTTCATGTGATGGCAGTGTGTAATTTTTTTACCACTAGGCTTGATGAGTTGAGAAATCACTCTAAGACTGACTCGATTTTGCAAAAGCTCAATCACTACCTTAATGCTGGATGGGCATCAAAGCAATCAAGTGTACCAGTTATACTGCAAACCTATTTTCCCTACAGAGATGAAATATTGATAGAAGATGACATTATTTTCAAAGGTCCTAAAATTGTTGTTCCTGCTTCCTTACAACGTGTCCATCCAGATTTTGCATCGTGGTCACCCAGGTTCCACTTCCACTAAGAGGCGAGTGAGAGAATTAGTATTTTGGCCTTCGTTACTGAAAGATATTGATAAAGTGCTTTCTTCTTGTTCAGTGTGCAAAAGTATTACACAACACATGCAAAGAGAACCGTTTCAGCTACATTCAGTTCCTGAACTACCTTGGTTGACAGGAGCCACTGATATCTTTGAGTGGAACAATCAGTACTACCTGGTATTGGTAGACTCTTATTCGAAATTATTTGAGATTGATCTACTACCTAATCTAACATCTACTACTGTTATCGTTAAACTGAAAAGTCATTTCTCAGTCCATGGTAGTCCGCACAAAGTTATTTTTGACAATGGTACTCAATTTACTTGACAGTTGTTTCAGAAATTTGCAAGAGAGTGGGACTTTCTACACATTACCAGCAGTCCTGTGAGTTCTCAGTTGAATGCCTGGCTGAGTGAGCTGTGCAAAGTGCTAAACAGCTACTTGAAAGGTGAAGACATGACAATTCAGGCATTTTCTTAAATCTGCTTAACCTTAGGAACGTACCTCATGATAATGTTCTTGGAGCTCTAGCTCAATGACTTCTTTTCAGGCAAACAAGAACCATGCTACCTATTCCTATCAATCTACTAAAGCCAAGAATAATAAGACCATCAGGGTCAATTATTTAAGAAACGTTCAATCTAAAAGTCATTATATGACAAGTCAAGCAAACTTCTTTCTCCATTAAGAGGAGGAGAAACAGTTAGACTTCAAAGAGAAAAAGGTTTCGACCGTATAGGGCAAGTTCTTGGCAAATATCCTGCACTGAGATCCTAGCTTAAAGACTCAGAAGGTATGCAGTACAGGCAAAACCATAAATATCTGTTACCTGTACCAGAATTATCATCATAACACTGTTACAGTGACTTAGACTCAATCTCAGAGACAGACAACTATTGTTTCCATCCCAGAGGGTGATCCTAACCTCTGATTCCATCCCTGAAGATGTTCCAAGTAAATCACAGATCAGACATTTTTCAGAAACAGCTCCAGTAGTTAAATCCCAATTTTATATCACGTTATGGACGAGTGTCTAAGCCCAGTGTGAAATATGTAGCAACATGGACTTAACTGTGTATATATGTATTATATCCCATATTAATGCATGACTGATAACTGTCTTGTGATATCTGCATGTCAAAATATCCATAACACTGCATGTATTGTTTTTCAAGAGGGAGGACGTAGATTAGAGAGCATGTGCTATGTGCTGTATCTTTAAGCAGCATGTCAAAGACAGAGTGCATGTACAAATATCAAGCACATGCCATTCCTAGTGCTGTTTTGAGACTGCAGCCAGAGACTAAGCATGTGTGATTACAGCAGTTAGTTTGTACATAAGTTACTTAGGTTAAAGTCAGTAAACTTCTATTGTGATGTCTTTGTATAAAATAAAGCTGCTTAAAAAGAACCCATGAAGACTCTTCGATTGTGTCCACAGTACGACAGCGACATCTTCCTTCCCTTTTTTTCTCCCCCAGGGACCTTGGTTGATGTCTCTACTACCAGCCAGCACACAATCAGACCATTAGTTCCAAGGGTATGGTAGCTGGATGGGCATTCGCAAGCTAAATGAGAACCCTATGGCTCCACAAATTCATTTTAACCCAAGAATCCCAATTGGCTGGCCACTCTCCAGCAAGATTGGGCTGTTGGGGAGTGGACCAACTTGATGTCCCTAGAGCAGTAGATTACTCTCTCCCACCTGGAAGCACCCCCCAATAGCTCATCTGAATTCCATCATTGTTATCTCTTAAGAAGTGTGCTTCCACAAGCCAAGTTCCCCTTGGCTGACAGTGTGAGACGCAATGTGACAGCTTTGGCTCAGCAGGCTCAAAATCCACTGGATAACACCTACTGCCCCTACTCAGTGTAACTGTTGTGGCCAAATTATGACACACTCAAGGATGACCTAACGTAGGTGGGAAAAAATAATCACAGCCCCCACCAAGTCTGTTCCCGAAGATACAGCTCATGTCTTTGAGGAGAGAAATTTGATTCATAGGAGAGGGGGACAGAAGAGTAACCTGGGTACCCACACCAACCATAGGGAGAATAAAGATGAGAGGAGCTCTGATGGAGGGAACTGGTACTGCAACAGTGAATATACTCAACCATATTATTCATATTGATCACTGCTAAAGTATCTTATACTACAGGGGTAGATTATCACAGCTTACAATAACTGGGAGGTAGAAGGGGATGGGTCAAGGGGCCTCTGGAGAATGATCCCAGGAAATCCTGTCCTAGTATACAGCAGACAAGCTGCTGCTTCAAGAATATTTGGAGAGTCGCACTTTCCAAAAGAGCCACTTATAAATCCAAGGCCCTGGTAGTGTGTGCCTTGACCCTGTCTGGAATAGCTCTGTTTTGGAGGGAATAACAAAAGGTAAGTGCCTGCAAAAACTATTTGGAAACAGTCTGCTTTGACAAAGATTGTCCCTTCTTCTAACCTTGTCAAGAAAAGAACAGCTGATTGGAAGTTTGGAAAGATTTTCTTCTGTCAAAATAGTACCAGAGTTGTCTGTGGACATTCAATGTATGAGGTATGCTTTCTCCTTCATTTTAGGTTCTGGAAAGGAAGCAGGGAGATGGATAAGTTTGGCTTAAACTAAACTCAGATACCACTTTAGATAAAAAAGAAGGATCAGTTCTCAAAGAAACACTGTCTCTGTGAAAATAATTTAAGGCTGACCCACCATAAGAGCTTGCAAATATACTCTTCTTGCAGGGGTCAGTGCAATCAGCAAGACTATTTTCCATGTTAAGTACCTCAAATCAGCCATTTGAGCTGGTTCCAATGGAGCGTTAGATTCTTTAATACAAAATTAAGATCTCAAGGAGGAATCATCGGTTTTCTGGAAGACTCTTATGTAGCACCCCTTTCAAAAAAATGCATTGAAAGAGTGGGATCCATGGCAGATATGCTGAAATGGCCGACAAATGAACCTTGGCAAAGGAATAAGACCGACCATAAAGATGATAACTCACACAAATATTGTAAAACCAGAGAAACACTAACCCTGAGTCAGTACTGTATTCTGCTGGTACCAACTAGAAAATATTTTCCATTTGTTTATATATTTTTTGAGTAGCAGGTTTTCTTGCCTCTATTAATACATGCTGCACATCCTTTGAAAATAGGTGCCAAAAAGGTATTAAGACAATATCACCCAAATTAAAGTTGTTTGGGTCTGGTTATGTATCAAACATCCCTGTTTTTGTGTTAGTAAGTACAGTCTGT
Source organism: Protopterus annectens (assembly GCF_019279795.1). Lineage (NCBI taxonomy): Eukaryota > Metazoa > Chordata > Ceratodontiformes > Protopteridae > Protopterus > Protopterus annectens. Next base: position 304,070,479 of record NC_056747.1, on the reverse strand, counting down.
GAGGAAGCTTGTAGTAACTGCCCCTGGCCAATTTCAAAAGATGGAAGAACCACTGCTGTCTGGGCCAAAAGGGAGTCACCCCAATCATATTTGAAGATTCCTTCTAAATCGTCAGAAATACCTTGGTTACTGGTGGAAAAACATAAAGGAATATTCCTGTACAAGTTAAATAAAAGGCATTCATCTTCCATGCCTTCTTGCATGAAGTCCTGTAAAAGAATTTTGCCATTTGATTGTCTAGAGAAGAGGCAAAAAAGTCTACCCAAGGAATCCCCACAGATGGATAAAATCTTGTAAGACACCGTTATCTAGCTTCCCCTCAAGAGGGTCTGTCTTTGTCCTGCTCATCTTGCCTGTCACAATTTTGCTAAAAGAATGCAAAATGTTTGTAGAGTGAGATTATGCTGTAAAGCTATATTCCATCCTGACATGGTTAGTCTGTTGTGGGAGTAAGATCTAATTATTCCTGGTTTATCTACCACATCACTGTGGTATTTTCTGCAATCACTTCAGAAGGTCCTGGAGACCACAGATGATTCAGGGAGTTGGCATCCTTTATAAGAGCTAGCATCTCTGTTATGTTTAAGTGGTTTTGTCTTTCTTTCTTGCCCTAAAGACCTTGTACGTTTATTTCCCTTGGCACTGCTCCCCATGTGAAGTCTGAGGCATATGTTTTGACTGACTGACTGGAGCAGGAAGGGAAAATGGCAGACCTGGATTCATGAATATCTGATGCCTTCACCAAGTAATTTCTCCTTTCTCAAATCTCATAACTGGAATTTGAAAAGACAATGGATGTTTATGCAGGGACCAGAGAGACTTCAGATACCACTGTATCTTTTTCATGTGCAGTCTTGCAGGAGGTATCATGACAATTATGGATGGATACCATGAGACCCAGAACCCTGAGGTTATTTCCTCGCAATGGCAGAGGTCTGAGTGGATAACCCTTGAACAGGTCTAAACATAGATCTATTTTTATTTCTGTGGAAGAAGAGCTCTTTGTACTGAGGTGTCTAGCAGGCACCCCAGAAACACAATCTTGAATGATGGAGTCAAAACACACTTTTGAATGCTCTCTTGGAATTCCACCAGTAGGAGATCTCTTACCCAAGTGAGAGATTCCTGACAGTTTGAAATAGACAGTGTAAAGGTAAGCAAACAGTCTAAACATGGACAAATGAGGATACCTAATAGCCTGCAATGAGCTATGGCAACAGCTAGACATACTGTGAACACTCTTGAAGCTGTGGATAGCCCACAGGACAAAGCAAGAACTGATAATGTGATCCAGACACACAACTTTAAGAAAAGTTTGAAATCTGGATGAACAGGAATGTAATAGTATTCATCTTTTAAATCTAATGTTACTAAAAAAACCTCAAAGGAGGAAGAGACGTGAAAGCATTTTGAACTTGGGCACTATCACATACTGATTCAACAAAGAAAGGTCCGTAACTGTTCTCCAGGAATTTTCTTTCTTTTGGAACTATGCATAAAATGATTTTCCCATCTGGGAAGGAGGAACTGCTTCTATCGTTCCCTAAGACAGCACATAATTGTAGGACAGGAGGGCAGAGAAGAGTTTGGTCTGGCAGATGAGGAGAAATCCTCTGAAAAGGAAAAATTTCCTTCTATGTTGCCAAAGAGAGGGAGAAATGGAGATTCAGACTTTCTGAAAGGGGTAATGGACTGCCACAGTGCTGGTGGGGGTTTGGGGTACACAAAGTCCCTTAAATAGTTATTATGCCTTATTTGACTGTCCTTTGTTGAGGGGGGCAGCTTTATTTTTGGAATCTCCATGTCACTGCTTTTTAAACATCTGCTTACCAGCATTCTTCTAAGAGTATTTAGTTTCTTGCCAAAGCTGGACAAGGGAGCAGAAAATCCCTTAGAAAAGTCACAGGAGGGCTGAGAAATTTCCTGAAACACCTTGTCTCTCTCATCAAGCTTTTTGATAACTATGGCAGCAGAGGGCCCCAAAATTAAATCTCTATCCAAAAGAGAATTCAAAATTTCAGTTTGACATCATCTGGGAGATTCTTAGAATGCAATCAGGCCGACCTCCTCAAAACTGCACCAGTAGCAATAGCCTTGGAAGCAGTATCTACAGACTCGTAACCCATTTCAAACAAGTAGTAGTGACTCGAGGAACAGAAGAAACTAGACTACACAAAGCAGATTTCTCCTCACAAGATGAAACTGTAGCTAAAACATTCCTCATACCTTCACAATTAGTCAGTGTAAACTTTAACAGACAAGCCTGATAATTCAGAATTCTAAAAATCAAAGTTGCAAAAACATATACTTTTTTCTCAAGCTTATCAATAGCTCTACCACCCTTCTCTGAAAGAAAAGGATTAGAATTAAAAAGAGTTATGTACTTACCATAACTTGACATCTGTGCTATTCAGTGTCATTATTCATCACAGATGGGTTTTGGATGCGAGCCGGCAACCATCAGACAGATCCAGAGCTCTAGCTCCTCCCCTTCCCATAATTCCTTGCTATCCTCTGCTCCACAGATCGAGTTTGCTAAGGCAATGGAAGTGCACAGGATTTGTGTGAAGACAAAAATATTCCAACATATCAGCCATTCCAGCTCACCAGGACCCCCAGAAGGAAGGGGGGAGGAGGACGGGAATGTAATGAATAACAACACTGGATACCACAGATGCCAAGTTACGTTAAGTACATAACTCTATCTGATGCTATCCATGTCATTATTTATCACAAATGGGTCAGAGCCCAGAGCTTCTACTTGCCCTGGGTGGCCTAAAGGAAGGATATGCCAGAACACAGAGGAACCAAAGGAAGCCCTTTTCCTGGATACTAAATCAAATTTGTAGTGTGAAATGAAAGTGTGAGGAGTGGACGAAGTCGCAGCAGCACAAATCTCATCAGGGAAAGTCTATCCAAAAATGCAGATGATGTTGCAATGGACCTGGTGGAGTGGGCCTTCACCAGTCTGGATAATTTCAATTTCCTACTCTCATAAATATAAGAAATGCAACAAGCGATCCACCTAGAAATGGTCACTTTGGAAACTGCCTGACCTTTTCTATTTTGAGAGAAGGTCACAAAGAGTTGATTTGACTTCCTAAATTTCTCAGTCCTTTTTATATAAAATCATAATTGCCTGTGGACGTCAAGACTATGCAAGATATACTCACCTTTATTACAACAGTTGGGGCAGAATGCTGGTAGCTGAATAGACTGGTTAAGATTAGTTTCAGAGGCTACTTTATGAAGAAAGGAAGGATTTGTTCTAAGAGACATCCTATCCTTATCAAAGATCAAGAACAGTGACTTATGTTCCCAAACCATTTTGGCAGAGGTAATGGCTATTAAAAATGCCTACTTCCAGGAGAGAAATTTAATGTTACAAGAGCCAGCTGGTTCAAAAGAGTTTTGCATCAGGGACTGCAGCGCCAAGGTCAAAACCCATGATGGAGATGGATCTTTAATAGGTGGCCAAGGAATAAAATCTCCTTTCAGAAAAGGTAGGCTCATCACTGACATGGAAGTTTGAGATGGCAGCCAATTGGAGTTTAATGGTAGAAAAACACATCCCATCCTGAAAAAGTGAAGATAAGAAGAGCAAAATATCAGGGGCAGGGGCTGAAAAAGGATCCATATTTCATTGTGTGACCCAAATGGAAAACCTTTTCCATTTACTGGAATGTACCTTCTTTGTACAAGGTTTTTGAGAAGCCAAAATAATGTTCTTCTCCAGTGAAGGAAGCCTGGACTGTGAAAAGATTACTGGAAGTGGAGAAACTGAAAGGTTAGATGAAGGGTCCAGAGATTGGGAAGTGGAAGCCCCCAGGGATGAGAGATGAGATCGAGATCTGGAACAGGATCTAGTATCCAGGGTGGATACCAAAGATGAGAACTTAGGAAGGACAACCACGCCTGATGAGGCTAGAAGGGGAAAACAGGAAGAGAGAGGTCTTCAGGCAATGAGCTTTCTGTAAGACTTTGGACAGAGGAATAGGAGGGTAAGCATAACGGAGACCCGAAGGCCAATCATGAAGCAGAGCATCCCTAAGTGACTCCCCCAAGGGGCGGGGGGGATCAGGGTGAACTAACTGCTGCATTTCTGGTTGATCCGGGAGGCAAAAAGATTGCAGCATGGGTGACCTCCAATGGTCAAAAATTTGTCTTGCCACTGATGGAGTCAGGGACCACTCGTGAGACTCAAGATGGACCTGCTGAGTTTGTCGGCCAACATGTTGGAACTCCTGGGTATACGAGTTGCAACACAAAACTGCCTGGAAAATATCACCCATTCCCACACTCTCATGGCCTCTCTGCACAGAGGATAAAACCATGCTCCCCCTCACTTGTTGATATACCGCACCACTGCCATGTTGTCCGCCTGAACTGCTATGGTCCCTAGGGGGAGGCATTCCTGAAAGACTTGCAACGTGAGAAGGACTGCTTTCATCTCCATGACATTTATGTGCAATTTGGTCTCTAAGGGGACCACGTGCCTTGAACTATCCCGCCCTGAAAGTGCACCCCCCCACACCCTAACAGGGAAACCTCCATGGTCAGTGTGGCCTTGGGTGGGGGGGAGACAAAATGGCCTGCCTAGGTATAGGTCCTGAGACTGAAGCCACCATGTGAGATGATTACTGCATACCTGAGTCAACTTTATTGTCATGGACATGGGTTGAACCAGAATGGAACACTGGACTACCAGGATCCATCGTAGCACCCACATATGATACCTAGTGAGAGAAACTAACTGAATGCCTGCTGCCATCAAACCTAATGCCCGGAGAATTAAATGAGAAGAGGGGTGTTGTAGTTCCAGCACAAGAGAAACCTGATTTTGAATGAGTTGAACCCAGCGTGGAGGCAGTGCTGCAATTTCCGATACTGTGTCCAGCTTGACCCCAATGAACTCCAGAGTCTGGCAAGGAACAAGGTTGGATTTGGGCAGACTCACAGTGATGCCTAAATTCTGGAAAGGATTGTGGGTGTACTTGCTGGCCAATGATAGTCGATGCCCTGTGAGGAACCAATCATCCAGGTATGGAAAGACCTGAAAACCCTGCAGCTGGAGATGAGCTGCCACCACTGCCGTGCATTTGATAAACACCCAGGGTGGGGGTGGAGGGGCTGTGGTGAGTCCAAAGGGCAGGGCTCTGAACTGGTAATGATTGGCTCCTATTCGGAAGCATATGTGTCTCCTGGAGCATCTGTCAATCTTTATGTGACAGTGGGTGTCCTTGAGATCCACAGAGCACATCCATTCATCCTTGTGTAATAGGAGCAAAATTGACTGTACAGTGACCATCTGGAACTTGGACTTCTTGACAGACAAATTTAGCTCGCCTACGTCCAGGATTGGATGCAGGTCCCCAGTCTTCTTTGGCACCAAAAAGAAGTGGGAGTAAGTTCCAGATCCTTGTTGTACTGTTGGGACCTCTGGGATGACTCTTTTTTGAAGAAGGTCTTGCACCTCCATGCAGGCTAACTCCCTTTGGTGGGGTGGAACATCTGGGAGAATTCTTCGAACTGGAGTAGGGTTGGAAAATGGGAATAGAATAACCCCTGGAAAAGATTCTTACCACCCACTGATCGAAGATGAGACTTGTCCAGGCTAGTTGGTGCAGGGAGAGTCGACCCATGACTGCCTCCAGGGTAGGACAGCCAGGCAAGCACTTCAGGAATGCTGAAAGAGCTTCTCAGAGAAGGGTACCCAAGAGCCCTGGTTCTGTGGACCCTCTCTGCCTGCAGGGTGGCTTATGCCAATGAATCCCCTGCCTGGCATGCAGAAGAAGCTTCCTGGTGAGCATTCTGAAAGGAAGACGGACTCCTCCAGAACCACAGCTTCTTACTTCCTTTCTGAGTCTTCAAGAAGGACTGTTGGGGAGTAGAAAATTTGATCCCAACAGCAGAAAGAGTCTAACCTTCCTGCTCACTATGGTTTAAGGTTTCCTTAACAGATGGACCAAACAAAGTGGAACTGAAGGGGGGAGTTGGTAAAGGATGCCTTGAAGGGCTCCACAAAGATAAAGCCAGCCATGCCGTCGAATTGCAATGTATGTGCCAGATGATCGAGAGGTGGCCTTCACCAAACTGGAGATCAATCTCATTGACGCATTAGCCATGGAAGTGACAGTAAATAGCTTTGGACAGACTAGGTTAAGACTCTCAGGAAGCAACAACTCTGTAAGGAAAGTGGCCAGCAATGAAACCAAATCCGTTTGGGTAAAATGGGCCAAATAACTGGTTGCTCTCAGTCCAAAAATAGCTGAGGCAAAAACCCACTTCCCAAAATGGTCTATCTTCCGGGACTCCCTGTTCAGAAGATGTACAGAGGAGATCTGTTCCACTAGCTCCTTCTTAGTAGCAGCGGCCACCAACATAGCATCGACAGGAATTACTTTAGTTCTGTCTTTGGATGCTCTGAGGAATTTATCAGCACTTTTAGGCACTGGTTCCTCTATGTCTGGTTCCTTCCAAGCCCTGCTGGTGTGATAAGATCCACCAGCTCATCAGCAGGACAGGAGCCCAGGCAAAAGATGGGCCCATTCAGAAGGCATCCAGGAACACAGACACCTCCGTAGATGGCGAAGACCAAATGCCCTTCTGCTTAAGGACTTTAAGGATGTTCTCAGATGAAACATCCTTGGATGGGAGTCTGGGGGACCCGTCTCCCTCCCCAAAGTCCATGTCCTCAATGAGGGACTCTCTGAGGGAGTCCAAGTGCCTCCTCATGCACAATCTCTTCCGAGGGGGCACCTCCACAGTGGGCTCAGTGGAGGACACAGAAGAGACAGGTACCACAAGTGGGGCAGTGCCTGTCTGAAGGCGCTCTTGGGAGGGCTGACCCTGGATGGATGATGAGGCCTCAGCACCCAAACTGAAGAAAGGCTGGAGGGATCTAGAGGAGGAGGAGAGAACTGCCAAACTGGAGGTCCTCTCTACTGCCTGGAAAGCCGATGGGCTCGACAAAGCACCTCTCCCTTCCCCCGTGGCCAGGGCCACCTGGGAAGCGAGAAGTGACCTAGACACAGCATCGACATCCCCTGATGATATCAGCCCAGAGGTATCCAATGTTGAAGCCCCTACAGGAAGGGAATGGTCCAAAAATTTTGGGCTTGAACCCAACCCCAACAAACTCGTGCTGATCCCTCAGAGGCGACGCGCTCCCTGATCCGCAGGCAAAGGAACAGAGCCAGCCAGTGACCCAGACAGAGTCGGGAAAGGAGGAATACCCGACCTAGTCGGCCTCTCATTGGAATTTCCCTGGTCCTGACATTCCAAACCCTGATGTACTGGAAGAGGAGAGTGGAGTATTGTCGATGGGGAAGATCTCCTGGCCGGTGGGGCATGGGAGAGAATCAAGCCCAACTCGATTTGTGCCTTGAGAAAGCTCCCCATTATCCTATCCATGTCCAAGGAGAGGAGTCTTCTGGAGGACCTGGATGAAACTGAGGAATGACCTCACCTAGCAGGAGATCTGACACTGGATCCTGCAAGCCCTGTGGAGCCAAGAAGAGGATCTGCTTCTGAAAGTCAGATCTGACTACCTGGACAGAGACCTCATGACAGTTCTAGGATCAGACAGTTCTGCTGGATCCGAAGGCTTGAAGGGAATGCCTGAAGGATCTGTCAAGCTGGTTGGATCCGGAAATGGCTTGTGTCCACTTAGATCCAAACACCTTCGATCCAAGCAAGTCTTGGATCCGAGAGTCTGATCCGAGGTTCTTGGAATGATGGATCTCAGATTCGGAGCCAAACAGGCTGGGCTTGGATCTGACGATCTGCAATCCAAGAGCCTCAGCTTCTTACAGTGAGAAGAGGAGGAGGAGGATCCCCCTGAAGACAAAGGGGGTCTCGTTTTAGGCTTCTGAGAGGTCTTGGAAGGGGAGTCTAAGGGCAAAGGACAGCCCTGAGCCATGAGCTTGAGGAGCAGTTTATTACAGCACTCCACAAGGGCCCTGGATTTGAATGCTGCACAAATGTCACATTCAAACTCCAGGTGCACTGTTCCTAAACAATAAAGTCACTCCTTGTGCAAATCGGAATAAAGCATCTTTTAAATCTAGAGGGTTTCTCCATGCATACACATGCACAAGCTAACAACTGCACACACACTAATCAACATTAACTAAACAAAAAAATTACTAGTTAACTAAAAAAGCTTTTTCTTTTTTTTTTAACTAACTGACCAACCGAAACAAGAAACCCACAAGGGAAAAAGGGCGGGAAACACAATGGGAGATAGGAGCTGACTAAAGTAATTATTCAAGAGGGGAGAAAATACAGCTATACTAACAAAACCTAACCAAAAACTACCTGCAGAACACCAAAAGCTCAAAAGTAACCCCAAAAAGAAGGCATGTATCTGAAAGACACCTACAGATCTGATAATCATGCCATTAGAGTGCTTCTGCGGCAAATGAGATATGAGTAGTAGAGGACAGCAGGGAAAGGGAGGAGCTAGAGCTCTGGATCTGTATGACAGTTGCCAGCTCTGATCAGAGGTCAGATCCAAGAACTATCTGTGATGAATAATGACACAGATAGCATCAGATCAAAATGCTTAGAAGTAGCTGAATTACCTAAAACTATAGCTTCTGGGTTAGGTTGAGGTTTAGCATATAAACACATGAAGAATGAGGAACTTTCTTATATCTGCTCTACAGGGACAGCAGGTTGGTTGTTAGGGAAACCTCAGGCTGTGTCAAACACATCCTCCAATGCTGACAGCACTGGGGAGGATGGTGATGGTTCCATGAATTCCAGTTGTAGCAATTAAAAGTATTTTCTAAGGGACTGACAAAACTTAGTGTTCACCCACTGAAAACATTGGCACATTCTGGAAATTCATACACCTCACTCACCTCAGTATGAGGAGACAAAAACTGCATCTGTCTCTTCACATTCTCCTACAGATTACACATATTGAACCTCTTCAGGGAAAAATAAATCCCTTTTTTTTACCAGAAACCACCTTACAAGAAGTGTCAATAGCCTACACAACCCCCTGAGTGAAGCCCAATAAACTACTTTTGTCTGGAGAAACTGACACACAAGAAATTAAATGTTTAGTTTTCTGTCTCCTTTTGACAAGAAAGTTGAAGCAAACAGACCTACCTAGTGGTGCCAGTAACAGCTTCCCAGGAATGGGGAAAGATTCTGACTAAGCAGGGGCACATTCCCTGCCTCTTCTCCCATAACCGACCAAGATGCCCTCCCTTTGTCTAATGGCACTGAGGGGACCCCAACAGCTGCAAAAGATTTGGTTAATCCCTGGTTGATGGTAGCTGTATGGGCAACACCAGAGGGATCTGAGGAAAAAGACAATTGGTCTAAGGAATCTGCTTTGGCCACAGCAGAGTCACCCACCTGCAGCTGTACCACATTACCAGCCTGCTGTGAAGGCAAATGCCGTTTAGTTAACTTTTTCTTTTGTGGTTGAAAGACGGTCCACCTGAAGGACCAGTAGTTTGTTCCTTGGCCAAGTCAAAAATGTTGGGTGTTTGCACAGGAAGCTTAGCAGCAAGTCACTTTTCCTCACAAAACCACAGTGGAAAGCACTTTAAACATTTTCCCCAGCCTCAAAAAAACTAAAATAAAAGCAATTTCTTTACAAAAACAGTAGTTTTAAACAACTTTTACAATTTTTACCTCAATAGTAAAAATTCCTCTCACATTTGAAAGTACAAAAAAGGAGAGAGACAGTCAGCTGTTTTTCACAAAAACTAAGTTTAAACAATGTGAAAACAATATGGAAGGTTTGACCCTGAAAGGAACTGATCTGCTGAGTAATGGAACAATGTTAGGTAGCCATTGATCTTTGAAATGTTGCAGAGAAGAGATTTTTCTCAGTGTTAGGAATGCCCTGAAGGGCTTGGTGCACCAAAAATACTTGGAAAATACTAGACGAGGGACTACGACTGAAAAAGAGACAAATATTTGATGACTCCAAGCCCCTATGTGGCACTGGGTTAAGCCATCCTGCCAGCCCTACTTCCTTTTTGTTTAACCTTGTCCCCCATTTGGAAGGAAGGGAGGGAATGCGTTTCTGAAGTTGATATATGTTTGCCAAGACTACACAGGAGTTAATCATGGGATGAATAAGATCGGACTCCAGCTATCAGGAGGATAATGGGCATCAGCCTTCAGTAAGATCACCCTCAGAGCAAAATGAGGATTTACCAGACTTCATTAACACACCCACAAAGAATGTGGAGAAGAAACATCTGAGCAGTAGGTGCCAGGTTCCAAGACTTATAAAGTACTAGGGCTAGAACATCTCTGATACTTATCATAAGGCTTCTCTATGAAAGACATCATCACAAGAGGAGCAGCAGTAAGTCTGGGCCTCTAAAGCCTCATCATGTCAAACATTAAGGCCTTCCTAGTGTTCTCTTTGGAGGAGTGAGCAGGGGATGGGCCCCTGTATCCATCAGACATTCAGGATCTACAACTGCACCCAAGTTCACAGTAGTTCATATGCATGGATGACACCTTGGGATGTCTGAAAGACAAGGGCCCAGGGTCAGCATGTGAAGGCGAGAGGCCTGCAACCAAGCCTGGTACTGCCATGAAGCTGATATCTCTTAGTATGAAGCTTGCAACCAGCAATCATCTAAATTCTTGCTCCTAGGCACATACCTTGGAAAATGTTCACCCTGTGACTCCTCCACAAACAGGAATGACTAGTTCAACTGAGCCAAACAGGAGGTAATAGGGTAAGAAGCTTTGGCCCAGAGTACCCATAATCTGGGACCAGATGACTCAATGAGCTATTCACTACACTCAATCAAGACATAATACGAGGTAGGGGAAGGCCAGTACTAGCATCCAGTGATGCATCCCTAAAGTTGCAAGTTAGGGATGCACCTCACACAAGGCTCAAATCCTCCAGAGAAAGAGAGGATTGGAATAGAATACAGTGTGTCTCCTTCAAGACTAACCTTTGTGGTGGGACTGGAATGCATTTTTTTGCGGTTTTAAGGCTTGTACCTTAGGGTCTTAAATGTGTGACAGGTCACTGCATCCTACAGAGAACCACTTCCATTTTCCCCAAAATTGATTCTCTGGTGTTAACCTTACTAGTTTCCTGGGTGATGTTAACCACTTATTTAGTAAGAAGATGCATTAGGAGCACAATTCTGAAATTTCTGGAGTTTTCAATCTAAAAGTTTTAAGGTTGAGTATAAGACTTCAAACTGAGTTAACAAGGTCACCTTTAGGGGAAATGTCTACAGGTTTCATTGCACTATGAGTATAAGGAGAAATAACTACATCTGTCTGAATAGGGCTATAACGACATTTTTTTTTTACCTTTTCCTTAAGACCTTGAGAATTTTGAGGATCAAGGGAAGGGTAAGGATGGGATGGCATAAAGCAGGCTCTAGCACCACTGCTGAAGAAGATATAATTACCTAATCCTCTCTACAAGAGTACAGCGAGCAGAAATAAGGATGCTGATGATTCTCCTTGTATTCAAACAAGAATATCTTCAGTGTCCCGCCTTTGCTATGGCAAAGAAACTGCTCTGTCTAGACTGTATTCATGGTGGTGTGTTGGACGTTAAGCTTCTCCTTAACTGGCTTGTCAGGGTATTCTGAATGCATGGAAAGCACACTGCAAGAATGAGCAAGTTCAGGCAGATGGCTAGAGGCCATATCTTCATGACTAGTCGCTCACTGGATAAGAATGTGTGACCACCCCCCCCCCCCTTTCAGTGATGCATCACAAAACTTTTGTAATGCTGCCATGTTACCGCAGTACTTCCTGCAGCATCACACAGTGAAAGGTCAGGTTGATAGTCTTAATGGCATGAAGCAGTGCCATCATATTGTTTGATTTTAACAATTTCTCTCTTCTTGCACATTGAAGTGGCCAAAGTGCACTCCTCAAACCACGTCCTATGGCCTTGTGTCAGAAAAATCACTTCAGAGAAAGGTGTACATTAAAAGGGCAAGCCTGGTGAGGAGTGCACTTTGGCCACTTCAGTTTGCAAGGCATCTGCACAAATGCAGATAATGAAGAAAAAAGTTTCCACAATGGAGTACTTAGCTTTATGATGCACTCTGGTCTTTAAATTGACTGGTGCAGTCTACAAATGTGGGTGCTTCAGACTCTTGACAGTAAGAAAAAGCTGAAAGATGACACCAGCTGATAACCCTTATGCCCAGACATCCTGACATCCAGTGCAGGGCATCTGCCAGCCCAGATGGCTTTACCCGTTCAGCTGAAAACGTTTTTCTCTCATTTAAATTGTTTTATTCTGAGCTCACATTAAATGGCTGCAGCAAGTAAGTCAAGGAACTACTGGGTTACAGTGTTATCCTCCAGACACATCATGATGGCTTAATAAACTGACTGCACACCTATGGTGACATTACCCTCCAACAGCGCTTGAGTTGTTCACCTTATACATGTTGGATGACAGCAAGAATAACCCATATAGTTATTACTTCAACAGTGAAACATAATGAATGTTACTGATATTCAGCATACAGACATGCTGGAAACAAAAAAAGGCATTCTAGAGTACAAACTTCGAAACTGCAAGATCTGCAGGCTAAAATGGTTGAAATTCATGTCCTAAAGACGTTAAAGGTTCTTCAAACATGGATAAAGGTGGAAACCCCTTTAACACATTCAAACCTACAGCACTGAATGTAATGCTTGCTGTTTCATGCCTGCAGTGCTAAGTTAGGTGTCTGCCTTTCCTTATTCAAGTCTAGAGTGCTTGAAAGGCACACTACACACCACATTTCTGTTTCAGTGTAACTTAATAGTGGTGCTGTATATGTGATATTCAGTGCTGAATTTAAGCAGTTTGAATGTGAGAAAATAATTTTAACTTAACATGTACGGCAAAAAGCAGCTTTACTTGTTCAGCTGAACAGGTTTTTCTCTCATTTAATTTTTTTATTCTGAGCTCCAGGCCATTGCTGCCCAACCTGCCATCAGTAAGGAATGTGACCCCACATTAAATGACTGCAGCAAGTGAGTCAAGGAACTAGTGGGCTATAATCCTATCCTCCACATACTATGACGGCAGAAACACCTGGTATATGTATCATGACTAGGAAGTAACTGACACCCTAATCATATGGGTGTCCGATCCAAGTCTGAAGCACCTGCAGGGTCCATCGCAGGTGGCATAAGATACATTTCTACCCAAATAAAGAATAGATTAAATTATGAACAGCATGCATGCCGAAAGGAAGACTTTTTGGTGGTTTCAATCAGTTACAACACTCAAGCTGGGAAAGGGCCAGGTGGTATCAAGGGACGTAAGCCAGTACTCATGCCCTAAGTTGGAGCTATCATTAAAAATTGGGGACAGTCTTATCTTGTACTGAGAATGTTTCCTCATTATTCTGCTTAACACTCGGAAACCTTGTACAAGAAATAGAAGATGTGATAGTGTTCAATCTCGCCGTTTGTTCTTACACATGGGTTCGGAGCCGATCCTCGGCTCCGTGCCGGCCTCTTGCAAGCTCTGCATCGAGAAGAAGCTTGAGACAATCTAATACCCACAATCCCCCTCTGCCTTTACCTCAGATCTAGTTTGCCGCTGCTGCATTCGCATCGCTGGGAGCTAGCTCGAGCATCTAAAGCTAAGATATAACTTAATTTGTTATATTTTATTGGATTTTCTTGTTCTATTTGATATATCTTGATATTCTGAGTGGTTGTGTGTTGAGTGTTTAAATTCTCGGTACCGTTAATCTTATTTATCGGTTAGAGTTTTTCGGGGCCTACAACCCTTCTTAAATTTAAAAGGATTTGACATTTAAACCGGATTTGACACTTTTTTTCTCGGATTTGACTATATTACTGGACTTGTCTTTTTCTTGTAAAATGTCTGATAAGGTAAAATCAGGATTTAAGCGTTGTCAGTGTGGCCAGAAAATGTCAGTGACTGACAACCATAGTTCCTGCGTCTACTGCCTTGGCCCTCTCCACTTGCAAGAGGACTGTTCTATCTGTCACTCTTTTAGTGGGAGGGTCATGACAGATAGGCGCAGGAAACTCATGGACAGAGGTTTATTGAAACCTTCCTTTCAGGAGGCTCTGGATGCTTCTGACCAGGCATCGAAATCCTCTAAGGAATCGAAGACGTCGGAGCCTAAGTCATCGGCTCCGAGCTCTTCAGCAAAGGTTAGATCACCGGTTCCACAGACTTCGGGGCCGAGTGTTCAACTGGTATCGGTTCCTGAGCCTCGAGTCTTGGAACCGGTGATGGAGCTCCCTCCTTCGACCTTATTGAGGTCGGCTCCGTCTTCGGTTCCTTCGACCCGTTCTTCTTCCAAACTCTCTGATATCGATGTGGATCGTGGTGCAGAAGTTATTGGAGCATTCGCCCTGTCCAAACTTATTTCGGTTTCCACCCAGTTGGTGTCGAAACTTGAAGGCCTCCCAGTGTCTCCATCCATTCCTCCTCGAGACCTGTTCAGTCTTTGGAGCCGGAAGAGGCTGATCTTCTGATTGTGGAGCCCTCGGGTCCAGAACCGTCCTTTCTCGGTCTGTTCCTCTCACCTCGACTCCGTCGGACCCGATACCGAGTCTCGGAGCCGACGATCTGTCCTTGGTTCCGGGCCGAGAGTCGAACCGACGTTCGTTCCGACTTTCCCTCGGGCCTCGGCGGATCGATTCGGCTCCATCCTCGGGTCGATGCCTTCGTGCCTGTGTCGGGATTCTTCCCATTTCTTCGAACCGGGAGATTCTTCGATGCGGGACCGGGCGTTTGACCTAATGAGGAAGGTGTTGTCTACCCAGACAACCACATCAGTGGAAGCAACCTCTCCTCCCATAAAGGGCCGTTATCCTCCTCTGCACCCAGGCCCACACCCAGGCGTGGGGCACCGGTGTCTCGGCCCCCCCGGGGGGGTGCCCCTCTTCCTCGGAGGCTTCTTGGATGCTCCCACGAAGAAGTCCCTAGGAAAAGATTGTGTAAGAGGAGACACTTGGATTCTCCACAAGAATCCTTGACATCTGATACTGACTTAGATGAGTCAGAAGGGTCCCTAAGTCACCTTCAGAAGATGTCTCTTTTTCGGACATATTGGAGATCCTGAAACAGAGAGGTGACTGGCAGTCCCTCCCCCCTTCTGAGGATGAGTCAGTTTTGCTGAAGGCATTTGGTGCTCGCCTTCCTCCTCCTGGGTCACTCCGCCCTTGATGAATTAATGGAACTAATTGCTCAAGGGCGGAGGCTCCTGACACAGTGGAACCAGTCCCAAGGAAACCCAATAAATACATCACGGCACCTCAGGACAAGTCCTACTTAACAAAAGGAGTTCCAGTGGACGCTATGGTGGTGGCAGCGCACGAAAAGGAGATGTCAGAGTCTTCCTCATCTGTCCATCCCCTAATAAAGATTCTAGGACGATGTATAGGTACGGAAGCGCATTTTTAGTTCAGCGGCTTTTCCATGCGATCCCTGAACTATTTGACCCATTTTACACGCTACAGAGGGATCTAGTCAAAGAGTTGGGAGATACCCTCCAGGGTACTACAGATGCTGCTGTCTCAGAGAAAGTGACAGCGCAACTTAATACCCTTACATCCATTGTCAACTCGTCCATGAGGCTGATTTCACGCAGCGAAGGTTCGAGTAGGGCAGCAGCTTCAGCGATTGCTCTTCGCAGACAATCCTGGATGCGCTTATGTTCCTTTGCGAAGCCTTCAAGTCTTCCTTTACTAACGCCCCATTTGACGGTGTCACTCTCTTTGGCCCCAAAGTAAAGGAGACCCTTACCCGGTGTGAACAGGAGGGAAAGACTCTGTCTGCTGTGTGAGTGCGCTTTTCCACCCCAACCAGACCATACCCCAAAGGGCAACGTGGTGGAAAATGTGGTTTCAAAACCCCAAGGAGCTTTCTCAGGCACACAGGAGATGCCCCTCTAGAGGCAGAGGAGGGGCAGAGGTGGAAGACGCCCAGGCGGCAGAGGGGGTCCGCAACATCAAGGTGACAGGGATACACTCCCTGGTAAACCTTTCCAGCACTCCTGAGAGGAGGCCCGACTGTCCTGCTCTGGAGGCAGTTGGGGGTCGCTTAGCTTTATACCCTCAGGCCTGGCAAAATGTAACTACAGACAAGTGGGTAAAAAGCGTGGTTACCAGAGGTTACAACATACCCTTTCTATCCCATCCCATTCCAAAGAAAAGACTCCCAGATGTACCGCCCCATCTGCGAGAGCCAGCAGCTATAGAAATTTCAAAGCTGCTAGAAAAGAGTCATCCAACCAGTCCCAGCGGACCAGCAAGGATTCGGGACTTACTCAAGGTTCTTTTAGTTCCGAAGAAAACAGGGGACTGGAGGCCCATCCTGGACCTAAGCTACCTCAATACCTTCGTCAGGAAGGAAAACTTGGGAATGGTCACGCTTCAATCGATCCTTCCATTCTTACAGAAGGACGACTGGATGTGCTCAATAGATCTAGAAGATGCATACTACCACATCAAAATGGCCAGGGCATCCAGAGATCATTTGCGCCCGGCTGGGGCCAGTCACTTTCAATTTCGAGCCCTGCCCTTTGGTCTGACCTCAGCCCCAGGGCCTTCACCAAATGCATGGCAGTGGTAGCGCCTCACTTGAGACGCCAAGGATTCCAGGTGTTTCCGTATCTGGACGACTGGCTCCTTTCTGCCACCACCCAGCCAACTATTACAGGCCAGAGACTTTACTCTTCAACTGTGTGTTCACCTAGGGATTTCCGTAAACTTCGGAAAATCCTTGCTTCAGCCATCACAAAATATTTTGTTCATAGGAGCAGAATTAAACACACGTCAGTTAATTCTAAGACTTCCCCCAGAAAGGATACTATCACTTCAGACTCACATACGTCTTCTACTTTTGTCAAGGAAATCTCCAGCAAAACTGGTACTGAAGGTTTTGGGACTCATGTCAGCCTCCCTTATTGCAATACCCTTGGGAAGGCCACACATGAGAGTTCTTCAATGACTACTGTTTGCACAATGGTCGTTTCAACAACTACCTCTAACACACGAGATTCTTATAACAAAAACATGCAAGACACATCTAAACTGGTGGCTTCAAACGTGCAACCTTTCCAAGGGGAGACCATTTGTGCTACCCACACCTACAGTTACGGTGACCACGGACGCTTCCCTGATAGGGTGGGGGGGCATCTTTCAGGGACAGACAGTCCAAGGCGAATGGACCAATTTGGAGTACAATCTGCACATCAATGTTCTAGAGTTGAGGGCAGTGTTTCTAGCGTTGCAACACTTTGCTCCCCTTCTTCCTCTAGGGACTATTGCAGTTCAGACGGACAACATGTCGGTAGTCTGGTACATAAACAAGCAAGGGGAACCAAGTCCTATCAGCTATGCAGAGAGGCCATGAGAATCTGGCAGTGGGTGGAGTCCATGGGTCGCTTTCTAATAGCAACGCACATCCCGGGTCATCCAACGTCATAGCCGACAGGCTGAGCAGAGCAATTCTGTTACCGCACGAGTGGTCCCTAAACAGTCAGTGGCGAAAAGGATTTTTCGCGTGGGGCCAGCCTTCCTGCGATCTGTTTGCCTCCAATGAACGCCAAATGCAGGAGCTACTTTGCCCTATTACCCCTCCAGGGAAGTCCCCAGGGCACTGATTCACGATTGGCCCCGGGACTCCTGTACACATTTCCTCCATTTCCCTGATATCAAAGTTTCTCGAAAGCCAGAAACCTCCACAGGACAATAATCCTCATTGCCCCATTCTGGCCTCGTCAAATTTGGTTTCCCTTCCTGAAGACACACTGCATTCGGGGACCCTGGATTCTGGACCCAGAGCCAGATCTATTGACTCACTCGTCAGGGGCTCTCCATTCCGCTCGTCCCTCCATCTAGCAGCTTGGTTGCTCCAATTCCCAACTTAGCCAGGTCTGATCTTCTTCGCCAGCAGTTCGAATATTTTGGTGGCTTCTCATAAAGCTTCCACTACTAAAACATATTCTAGTAAATGGAAGCGATTTGTATTCTGGGAATACACAGCAAGTGGATCCTTTTATAGCTCCTTTGAATAAAATTTTAGAATTTTTAACGGACTTATTCCATCAGGGTGCTTCTCCTGCTACACTAAGAGTTCAATTGGCTGCCATTTCAAATTTCCATGTGGAAGAATGTGGGGCTCCTGTTATGGCCCACAGACTTTGTAAAGCCTTTTAAAAGGGTTTTCATATTAGACCACCAGTCAGATCTCCTACACCTTGGAGTCTAAATTTGTTGTTATCTAAATTAATGTTGCCCCTTTGAACCTGCCTCTTCTTGCCCATTAAAATTTTTGTCCTGGAAGACTCTCTTTGGTAGCCATTACTTCCGCTTAGGCGAGTATCTGAACTTCAGGCTCTCTCCATCAAGCACCCTTATTTGATCTTTCACTCTGACAGAGTTTCTCTTGAACTAATTCATCCTTCCTCCCTAAAGTGTGTTCTATTAACAATATTAATCAGTCCATTGAATTACCCACTTTCTTCAAAAATCACTCCAACAAAATGGAGTATATGTTGCACAAATTAGATGTTCACAGACAACTAAGATTTTACTTGGATAGAACAAAAGATCACAGAAAAACTGATCAACTCCTTGTGGCTTTTGCTGATAGCAGGAAAGGACTAGCAGTTACCAAAAGAACTCTTTCTAAGTGGTTAACGGATTGTATAATCTATGTCTATGATTCTTCAAATCAAACTCTTTGCACAAACCCAAAGGACATTCCACAAGGTCAGTGTCTACATCTTTGGCTCATGCAGCCCGCCTACCACTAGACGCTATTTGTGCGGCTGCTACTTGGTCTAAGCCACATACATTCATTTCTCATTATAAGGTAGACAAGGCTTCTAGGGACAGGGCAACCTTTGGTTCCACTGTGCTCAAGAACGTCCTTCTGTGAGTTCCTCAGGAACAAGGAGCTAGGGACGCTACCCATGTGTAAGAACAAACGGCGAGATTGAACACTATCACATATAGAAGTTATGTCCTTACCATAACGTTCCATGTGGAGTGTTCATCTCGCCTTTGTTCTTACACATGGGTTCGGAGCCGATCCTCGGCTCCGTGCCGGCCTCTTGCAAGCTCTGCATCGAGAAGAAGCTCGAGACAATCTAATACCCACAATCCCTCTCTGCCTTTACCTCAGATCTAGTTTGCAAGCAAACCAATCTCCAGAGAGAGCACATTCATGCTTACATCACATATGCACAGAAATAAGAGTCTATACATAACTATATATAGAAAGAACAAATAGACATATATATATATATATATATATATATGCCAACTATGTACACAACATCTGCAAGCAGTAGCAGGATGCTCCCAGCCAGGCATCAAAAGAACGTTCTTCTTAAGGGTGGGAATGTAAGAACAAAGGCGAGATGAACACTCCACATGGAACGTTATGGTAAGGACATAACTTCTATATGTGATAGTGTTCAATCTCGCCGTTTGTTCTTACACATGGGTAGCGTCCCTAGCTCCTTGTTCCTGAGGAACTCACGGAAGGACGTTCTTGAGCACAGTGGAACCAAAGGTTGCCCTGTCCCTAGAAGCCTTGTCTACCTTATAATGAGAAATGAATGTATGTGGCTTAGACCAAGTAGCAGCCGCACAAATAGCGTCTAGTGGTAGGCGGGCTGCATGAGCCAAAGATGTAGACACTGACCTTGTGGAATGTCCTTTGGGTTTGTGCAAAAGAGTTTGATTTGAAGAATCATAGACATAGATTATACAATCCGTTAACCACTTAGAAAGAGTTCTTTGGTAACTGCTAGTCCTTTCCTGCTATCAGCAAAAGCCACAAAGAGTTGATCAGTTTTTCTGTGATCTTTTGTTCTATCCAAGTAAAATCTTAGTTGTCTGTGAACATCTAATTTGTGCAACATATACTCCATTTTGTTGGAGTGATTTTTGAAGAAAGTGGGTAATTCAATGGACTGATTAATATTGTTAATAGAACACACTTTAGGGAGGAAGGATGAATTAGTTCAAGAGAAACTCTGTCAGAGTGAAAGATCAAATAAGGGTGCTTGATGGAGAGAGCCTGAAGTTCAGATACCCTAGCGGAAGTAATGGCTACCAAAAAGAGATTCTTCCAGGACAAAAATTTTAATGGGCAAGAAGAGGCAGGTTCAAAGGGGGGCAACATTAATTTAGATAACAACAAATTTAGACTCCAAGGTGATGTAGGAGATCTGACTGGTGGTCTAATATGAAAAACCCCTTTTAAAAAGGCTTTACAAAGTCTGTGGGCCATAACAGGAGCCCCACATTCTTCCACATGGAAATTTGAAATGGCAGCCAATTGAACTCTTAGTGTAGCAGGAGAAGCACCCTGATGGAATAAGTCCGTTAAAAATTCTAAAATTTTATTCAAAGGAGCTATAAAAGGATCCACTTGCTGTGTATTCGCCCAGAATACAAATTGCTTCCATTTACTAGAATATGTTTTAGTAGTGGAAGCTTTATGAGAAGCCACCAAAATATTCCGAACTGCTGGCGAAAGAAGATCAGACCTGGCTAAGTTGGGAAATGGAGCAACCAAGCTGCTAGATGGAGGGACCGGAGCGCGGAATGGAGAGCCCCTGATGAGTGAGTCAATAGATCTGGCTCTGGGTCCAGAATCCAGGGTCCCCGAATGCAGTGTGTCTTCAGGAAGGGAAACCAAATTTGACGAGGCCAGAATGGGGCAATGAGGATTATTGTCCTGTGGAGGTTTCTGGCTTTCTGGAGAAACTTTGATATCAGGGGAAATGGAGGAAATGCGACAGGAGTCCCGGGGCCAATCGTGAATCAGTGCGTCCATGGGGACTTCCCTGGAGGGGTAATAGGGCAAAGTAGCTCCTGCATTTGGCGCTCATTGGAGATGCAAACAGATCGCAGGAAGGTTGGCCCCACGCATAAAAAATCCTTTTCGCCACTGACTGTTTTAGGGACCACTCGCGGTAACAGAATTGCTCTGCTCAGCCTGTCGGCTATGACGTTGGATGACCCTGGGATGTGCGCTATTAGAAAGCGACCCGTGGACTCCGCCCACTGCCAGATTCTCATGGCCTCTGCATAGCTGATAGGACTTGGTTCCCCCTTGCTTGTTTATGTACCAGACTACCGACATGTTGTCCGTCTGAACTGCAATAGTCCCTAGAGGAAGAAGGGGAGCAAAGTGTTGCAACGCTAGAAACACTGCCCTCAACTCTAGAACATTGATGTGCAGATTGTACTCCAAATTGGTCCATTCGCCTTGGACTGTCTGTCCCTGAAAGATGCCCCCCCACCCTATCAGGGAAGCGTCCATGGTCACCGTAACTGTAGGTGTGGGTAGCACAAATGGTCTCCCCTTGGAAAGGTTGCACGTTTGAAGCCACCAGTTTAGATGTGTCTTGCATGTTTTTGTTATAAGAATCTCGTGTGTTAGAGGTAGTTGTTGAAACGACCATTGTGCAAACAGTAGCCATTGAAGAACTCTCATGTGTGGCCTTCCCAAGGGTATTGCAATAAGGGAGGCTGACATGAGTCCCAAAACCTTCAGTACCAGTTTTGCTGGAGATTTCCTTGACAAAAGTAGAAGACGTATGTGAGTCTGAAGTGATAGTATCCTTTCTGGGGGAAGTCTTAGAATTAACTGACGTGTGTTTAATTCTGCTCCTATGAACAAAATATTTTGTGATGGTTGAAGCAAGGATTTTCCAAGTTTACGGAAATCCCTAGGTGAACACACAGTTGAAGAGTAAAGTCTCTGGCCTGTAATAGTTGACGCTGGGTGGTGGCAGAAAGGAGCCAGTCGTCCAGATACGGAAACACCTGAATCCTTGGCGCCTCAAGTGAGACGCTACCACTGCCATGCATTTGGTGAAGACCCTGGGGGCTGAGGTCAGACCAAAGGGCAGGGCTCAAATTGAAAGTGACTGGCCCCAGCCGGAAGCGCAAATGATCTCTGGATGCCCTGGCCATTTTGATGTGGTAGTATGCATCTTCTAGATCTATTGAGCACATCCAGTCGCCCTTCTGTAAGAATGGAAGGATCGATTGAAGCGTGACCATTCGAACTTTTCCTTCCTGACGAAGGTATTGAGGTAGCTTAGGTCCAGGATGGGCCTCCAGTCCCCTGTTTTCTTTGGAACTAAAAGAACCTTGAGTAAGTCCCGAATCCTTGCTGGTCTGCTGGGACTGGTTGGATGACTCTTTCTAGCAGCTTTGAAATTTCTATAGCTGCTGGCTCTCGCAGATGGGGCGGTACATCTGGGAGTCTTTTCTTTGGAATGGGATGGGATAGAAAGGGTATGTTGTAACCTCTGGTAACCACGCTTTTACCCACTTGTCTGTAGTTACATTTTGCCAGGCCTGAGGGTATAAATCTATGCGACCCCCGACTGCCTCCAGAGCAGGACAGTCGGGCCTCCTCTCAGGAGTGCTGGAAAGGTTTACCAGGAGTGTATCCCTGTCACCTTGATGTTGCGGACCTCTGCCGCCTGGGCGGCGTCTTCCACCTCTGCCCCTCCTCTGCCTCTAGAGGGGCATCTCCCTGTGTGCCTGAGAAAGCTCCTTGGGGTTTTCAAACCACATTTTCCACCACGCTGCCCTTTGGGGTACGGTCTGGTTGGGGTGGAAAACGGACTCGACAGCAGACAGAGTCTTTCCCTCCTGTTCACACCGGTAAGGGTCTCCTTTACTTTGGGGCCAAAGAGAATGGCACCGTCAAATGGGGCGTTAGTAAAGGAAGACTTGAAGGCTTCCGCAAAGGAACATAAGTGCATCCAGGATTGTCTGCGAAGAGCAATCGCTGAAGTTGCTGCCCTACTCGAACCTTCGCCGAGGAAATCAGCCTCATGGACGAGTTGACAATGGATGTAAGGGTATTAAGTTGCGCTGTCACTTTCTCTGAGACAGCAGCATCTGTAGTACCCTGGAGGGTATCTCCCAACTCTTTGACTAGATCCTCTGTAGACGGTAAAATGGGTCAAATAGTTCAGGGATCGCATGGAAAAGCCGCTGAACTAAAATGCGCTTCCCGCACCTATCCATCGCCCCAGAATCTTTATTAGGGGATGGACAGATGAGGAAGACTCTGACATCTCCTTTTTCGTGGCCGCTGCCACCACCATAGCCCACTGGAACTCCTTTTGTTAAGTAGGACTTGTCCTGAGGTGCCGTGGATGTATTTATTGGGTTTCCTTGGGACTGGTTCCACTGTGTCAGGAGTTTCCCACGCCTTCGAGCAATTAGTTCCATTAATTCATCAAGGGCGGAGTGACCCAGGAGGAGGAAGGGCGAGCACCAAATGCCTTCAGCAAAACTGACTCATCCTCAGAAGGGGAGGGACTGCCAGTCACCTCTCTGTTTCAGGATCTCCAATATGTCAAAAAGAGACATCTTCTGAAGGTGACTTAGGGACCCTTCTGACTCATCTAAGTCAGTATCAGATGTCAAGGATTCTTGTGGAGAATCCAAGTGTCTCCTCTTACACAATCTTTTCCTAGGGACTTCTTCGTGGGGAGCATCCAAGAAGCCTCCGAGGAAGAGGGGCACCTCCAGGGGTGGCTGAGACACTGGTGCCCGACGCTTGGATGTGGCCGTGGGTGCAGAGGAGGATAACGCCCTTTATGGGAGGAGAGGTTGCTTCCACTGATGTGGTTGTCTGGGTAGACAACACCTTCCTCATTAGGTCAACGCCTCGGTCCCGCATCAAGAATCTCCGGTTCAAGAAATGGGAAGAATCCCCACAGGCATCAAGGCATCGACCCGAGGACGGAGCCGAATCGATCCGCCGAGGCCCTGAGGGAAAGAGTCGGAACCAAACGCCGGTTCGACTCTCGGCCCCGAACCAAGGACAGATCGCCGGCCCGAGACTCGTATCGGGTCCGACGGAGTCGAGGTGAGAGGAACAGACCGAGAAAAGGACGGTTCTGGACCCGAGGGCTCCACAATCAGAAGATCAGCCTCTTCCGGCTCCAAAGACTGAACAGGTCTCGGAGGAGGAATGGATGGAGACACTGGGAGGCCTTCAAGTTTCGACACCAACTGGGTGGAAACCGAAATAAGTTTGGACAGGGTCAATGCTCCAATAACTTCTGCACCACACGATCCACATCGATATCAGAGAGTTTGGAAGAAGAACGGGTCGAAGGAACCGAAGACGGAGCCGACCTCAATAAGGTCGAAGGAGGGAGCTCCATCACCGGTTCCAAGACTCGAGGCTCAGGAACCGATACCAGTTGAACACTCGCCCCAAGTCTGTGGAACCGGTGATCTAACCTTTGCTGAAGAGCTCGGAGCCGATGACTTAGGCTCCACGCCTTCGATTCCTTAGAGGATTTCGATGCCTGGTCAGAAGCATCCAGAGCCTCCTGAAAGGAAGGTTTCAATAAACCTCTGTCCATGAGTTTCCTGCGCTTATCTGTCATGACCCTCCCACTAAAAGAGTGACAGATAGAACAGTCCTCTTGCAAGTGGAGAGGGCCAAGGCAGTAGACGAGGAACTATGGTTGTCAGTCACTGACATTTTCTGGCCACACTGACAACGCTTAAATCCTGATTTTACCTTATCAGACATTTTACAAGAAAAAGACAAGTCCAGTAATATAGTCAAATCCGAGAAAAAGTGTCAAATCCGTTTAAATGTCAAATCCTTTTAAATTTAAGAAGGGTTGTAGGCCCAAAACTCTAACCGATAAATAAGATTAACGGTACCGAGAATTTAAACACTCAACACACAACCACTCAGAATATCAAGATATATCAAATAGAACAAGAAAATCCAATAAAATATAACAAATTAAGTTATATCTTAGCTTTAGATGCTCGAGCTAGCTCCCAGCGATGCGAATGCAGCAGCGGCAAACTAGATCTGAGGTAAAGGCAGAGGGGGATTGTGGGTATTAGATTGTCTCAAGCTTCTTCTCGATGCAGAACTTGCAAGAGGCCGGCACGGAGCCGACATGTGTAAGAACAAACGGCGAGATTGAACACTATCACATTGCAAAGTTCACATCCATAAAATGTTCCTGCGGTTTCAGTTAGTCCAGCCATCCTTTTCCTGGGAAGATGGCAGACTGTAGAGATCAATCTCTCTTACCAGCCAAAGGACTGTGTTTTTTCTTGCTGGTAAGACTGATGGTATTAGGTGTTTGTTTCCTTTAAACTCTTCTACAGTCACTACGATGTCTCAATGGTGGACTGCCAAGACATTTGCCCAGCTGAGTTTTTGTAAGCTGAACAACAAAAGTACATGACTGAAATGTTTTCAACTTTACTGTCTACCTACTACAAAATGAACCCTACCCAACTGGCTAATTAACTCCTCTGGATTCTTCTGGACCAGTCATTTACCAAGCTGCATTTGTCCTTTTTAGAAGCACTTTTTTACAGCCCATCCTATAAAAGGCCTTAGTGAGGCTCACTTTCAAAAAAGCCTTCTCTGGATGTGTCTGATCTGGCTTATTACTGTCCCTGTCTCTAGTGTAACATTTCTTTTTATTAGTAAGCTTATTGAGAAAGTATCTTATGTACAGCAGTATTCTCATCTTCGCGTGATCTACGGCCATGTCAGACTGGTTATAGATCTTAACATACTATTAAGACTACCCTTTTTAAGAGTAGCAAATGATTTCTTGATGTCAAAGAATCAAAGACTTTATTTTGTCAAAGTCTTCCTTAATTTATTGGTTTCAAATTACACTATGGTTCATGATGGCTTAATAAGCTGACTGTGCACCCACAGTGGTATTAACCTCCAAAAGCGCTTGTGTTGTTCACCTTGTACATGTTGGACTGTTCTCAAAGCATAATTCCAAGTGCTAATGCACATGGTAACTATTTGCTTGTGTGCTGGTTGTCACAGGGCTAAATTTTTGCTCTCATACTATTCACACTGTACATGCTACCATTAATTGATATCATTCAAGAAAGTTATTAGTTACCATTACTATGCTGAAGACACCCTGCTATTCCTCTTCTCTTCTCATTTACTATTCTGGAAAACTTTCTGGAGTTCATCAAATCTTGGACGAAATCAAGCTGTCGTGATTTCAACTCATTAAAGACTGTGACAGTGCTGAAGCATGCCACTGCATCCTTCCATCAGCTCCATGCCTTTCTTCTTTCATCATTTATGGTAAGAGTAGACTACAGTGTGTGCCTTGTGTGCAAAACATGGGGTAATGCCTGACAATTAAGGGCTAGGTAAGCCATCTTATTACCATCTAAAAAAAAATCTTCTGGGTTAAGCATTTTTTGCCAGATATGGAAGTTGTTAAAATGGCTCATGCTTCCTGCTTTAATTTTTTTATTGTTAACCAGAGTAGTGATCCAAAATGCACTTTCCCTAGATACTACTGATGATGCCCCTCAGCCACCTGATGCAAGGGCATAATGTTACAACCAAGCTTCTGACGGGTGAGGGGGAGCGGCAGTTATATTACCTTTATTATGCAGGACCTCCACTGCTTTCTCATGGTAGACAGGACTGCCTTTTTTGTTTATTTTTTTTTAAATATCTTAGCTTTTACTATTCATTACTTGAAAAGATCAAAGTTCTATCTGTTTTTAAGGGCTTATGTCTTCCAGTGCCGTCCTACCAGGGAAATTATATCATTAAATGAGGGTCTGCCAGTTATTCTCAGGTTGCAGCTGGAAACCTTAGGTAAGTACTCTTTTACTTCAGAATGAGAGTTCTCCAAACAACCAATTCTAAAAGAGAGTGTATTTTAACCCAAGTTAAGGAACTATACAATAATATAATGCATATGTTTTATTCTCATCAGTCTTATACTGATGTTTTTGTTCTGTGTCTTCCACCTTAGGCACATGAGGGCAATTAGGTGCTGTCACCTCCCTTATAGCAAGACAAACTTCATACCAACAACTTGAGGATTTTGGCTTCACACCCACCACCCAGTGCAGACCAGCTGCATTTAAGGAAAGATGACCATCTTCCCTCATGGATCTGGCATGTACACTGCCAAAACAGAGATGCACAACACAGACTATGCAAAGCATGTACTGGCTAGAGTACAGTGCACTGACTGGTGTCAAGCAACCCTTTACAATAACTGCAGCAAGTTTCAGCCTCTGCTAGAGGTCACTAAAGCAGAATGCCAATCGGCCTGCAATTTCTGAGCTGGGTAAGCTGGCAACAGCCACTCACTCCCACCCCCCTTCACCAGCTTCTTCAGTGCCCAGGATGTTATCTGAAACTATGTCACAGTCCAGGCTTTATTTCTCTATGCCATGCAGATGGAAAATTTAGACTGTATTTATTCTAATCAATCATTTTATTTGCTTGTTTGCACTATTTTTCTTAAACAGTGATCAATGCACTGAGTGCCTTAATGAAAATGTAAAATGTGTTTATTGTGTTACCTGTGACTGCACTGCTACTGAATCTACTTACAGTGACTTCAACCCTATAATAATTCAAAGTGGCTACAGTTTGTGTTGAACCCTGAAATACACTCTTCCACAGAAATTACTTACAGGGACTTGGTGACTGATGCCATTTTTCAAGGTCAGGAATTAGTTGTGTAAAATTTTACCAAAACAGTAGATGTCCTTCTCTTCACTTTGCAGTATTCCATATTGTAGGGATCCTCTGCCAAAGGTAAGCTAACGTCCAGCCAGTATATAATAAGGATGTCATATGTCACATGTATGTTACCCACGCATGGCATAGGGCAGAAAGGTGATATACGGATGTACCATCCTCAGAACTGAAAAGCCCCAGGAGGAACAACAGTCCAAGGAGAAAAGAGGAACATGTACAACCAAAAGGAGAAAGAAACAGGGGGAAGAGAGGGAGCAAATAATGCAACAGTAAAGAGAAGGACATCTACTGTTATGGTAAAATTTTACACAGCTGTACTATGTCCTTCCATATCAGTATTGCAATACTCCTTACAGTAGGATGAGTACAAAAGTTGAGGAAGAAAAGCACAGTTGTGTACACTTACCATAAATGTAGATGTTCAAGTGTATTCACTGTTGCAGTCATTAGATTTGGGTAATCCTGCTGCCAGGTTGCCCTCGGTCGGCCAGAATTCCAAAGTCCTGGGTCCTGCATCGGCTGCTGTCACCCCTTCCCTGACATCAGGTCATCAGGGGTATAAAAGAAGCAGCCAATGCCATTTTCTTTCATTTTTCTTGCCCCAGATGTCAGGTGCCCCCTAAAAGGGTAGCCAAAACTTGTGTGTGTGTGTGTGTGTGTGTGTGTGTATATATATATATATATATATATATATATATATATATATATATATATATATATATATATGTGTGTGTGTATATATATATATATATATATATATATATATATATATATATATATATATATAATTACATGCATCAATATAAACTTTACCTTCATCTACAAGCAAATACACCACATAGGTTGTATAAATCAGAGAAGGAAAGACAGGTTCCAACAGAAGAAAAGGGGGATGGCGGGTGGGTAACCTGGACTGCAACAGTGAATACACTTGAACATCTACATTTATGGTAAGTGTACACAACTGTACTATGTTCTTCGTGTTTCACTGTTGCAGTCATTACATTTGGGTAGAGTCCCAAAGCTATGGTTGGGAGGCTGGAGCTAAACAGCATTAGGAGCGGCTATGAGGCCCTGCAGAACTGCAGTGGCAAAGCCTGCCCTGGATTTAGAGTAGAGTGGCAGATGATAGTGCTTTGTAAAGGTGTGCGCTGAACTCCAAGTAGCAGCCTTGAAAATGTCCTTGGTAGGTACTCCCCTGAGAAAGGCTGCTGAAGTGGCTGCAGCTCTGGTTGAATGTGGCCTAATGCCCTTAGGCACTGGCTTGCCATGGTGTACATAGCAGAAATGAATGCAGTGGCCTATTCACTTTGAAATAGTCTGCTTTGAGATAGCCTTTCCTTGTGATCCTGCAGCATATGCCACTAGTAATTGCTCTGTATTTCTGAAAACTTTGGTTCTGCCCAAGTAGAATCTAAGCTGTCTGTGTATGTCCAAAGAATGCAGAATTCTCTCCCCCTTGTTCTGTGGATTTGGATAAAAAGTTGGCAGGTGAATAGTTTGGTTAAGAGCCACACTGGACACAACATTAGGCATAAATGTTGCGTTTGTCCTCAGAGAGAGACTCTTGTATGGATAAAAAAATATAAAAGGTTCTACAGTCATGAGTGCCTGTAGCTCTGAAACTCGTCTTGCAGAAGTTATTGCTAGCAGAGCTGTTTTCCAAGATAAAAACTTTATATCAGCAGTAGCAGCTGGCTCAAAAGGAGGCAGGGTGAGTTTTTCCAAGACATAGTTGAGGTCCCATGCAGGCATTGGTGATCTCCTTGGAGGCCTTAAATTTTTGGCCCCTCTGAGGTACTGTTTAATAAGGGATGAGAAAAGATTGGTGGCTCTGCATTGTAATGAGCCGAAATGGCAGAGACATGAATTTTAATAGATGAAAAAGATAGGCCTTTGTCCAGTATCTCAGTTAAGTATTGCAAAATCTGAGGAATATTTGCCACAGCTGTATCAGCTCCTTGAACCTGGTTCCAAGCACAGAATCTCTTTCATTTTCCAGCATAAAATTTTCTAGTACTAGGCCTCCTAGCTTCCAAAATGACATCCATCACAGCTTTACTGAGAGGTGTGTTTTGTATGACTACATTATCCGCCATGCTGCCAGGTTTAAAGTCCTGAGATGGCTGTGCAGGATCTGATTGTTTTGCTGGGACAGTAGATGAGGTATTTGAGGTAAGGTCCAAGCTGGGCATTGAGACAAGTTCCTTAGTACTGGATACCAGTACTGGCGGGGTCAGTCTGGGGCAATCAGTATCATCTTTGGCTTCTCCTGTCTGACCTTTAGGAGTACCTTGGGGAGGAGAGGCAGAGGGGGAAAGGCATATACTGATAGGTTTCTCCAGCTGAAAGATAGGGCTTCCACTTTCCATGCTTGTCTGTGATAAATCCTTGTGCAGAATCTTTTTAGTTGGTAGTTGTGAGGGGAGGCAAATAGATCTATGTCCGGGCATCCCCATTTCCTTGTTATCATGCTGAAGACTTGTGGATCCAGCTGTCACTCATGGGGATCCATGAGGTTTCTGCTTAGTTCGTCTGCCAGAGTATTTTTCCTTCCTGGCAGGAATTGTGCCTGCAGATGTACTTGGTAAGTCAATGCTGTGTCCCACAAAGCCATGGCTAGTCTGCAAAGGGGGTAAGAATGTGTGCCCCCCTGCTTGTTTATATACCACATAACCGTGGTATTGTCTGTCTTTATCAGTAGTTGTCCTGGATGAAGTAGGTCCTCGAAGGCTGTCAGGGCATTTTGAACAGCTAGCATCTCTTTTTGATTGATATGTAGATGCATTTGGTTTGAGGTCCATGCGTCCTGAATGTATCTACCTGCCATGTGGGCCCCCAGGCATAATCTGAAGCATCCGTTGTTAGTGTCTGCCTGGCTGGGGGTAATGTGAATGGCTGTCCCTTGTTTTGGTGACAAGCCTTTGCCCACCATCGAAACTCCTGTTGCAGGCAGGGAATGAGAGCAATCACAGTTTCCAGGCTGTGGCAATGTTGAGTCCAAACACTTTTTAGGTACCATTGAAGTTTCCTCATATACAGTCTTGCATATGGAATTAGTAGGATGCAGAATGCCATGAAGCCCAAAGCCTGCAGAATTTTTCTTGCAGATAACTGGGCCTTTGTTGCCAACATTTTGAAATAGGTAGTTGTCTTTGTTTGTCTGGTGTGAGATAAGCCATCTGGGCAGTTGTATTTAAGCTTGCACCCAGGAATATTATCTCTTGAGAGGGTACTAGCTTTGATTTCTTTTCATTGACTGTGTACCCTAGGCATGTTAGAAGTCTTTTCACAAACGCCAGATGCTGTAGAAGAATGTCATTGTTCTCTGCTGGAATTAGACAGTCATCCAAGTAAGGATATATTTGTATTCCTCTTTGTCTGCAGAGTGCAATTACTGATGCCAGGCACTTTGTAAAGACCCTGGCCACAGAAGATAAGCCAAAGGGCAGTGCAGAGAATTGGTAATGCATTGAGCCAGCCTTGAATCTGAGGTATCTTCTGCATAATTGTCTAATTGGGACATGCAGGTATGCCTCTTTTAGGTCTAAAGTGACAAGCCAAGTGTTCTTGCCCAGCATGGGCAGAAGCTGCTGCAAATTCAACATCTTGAATTTTGGTATATCCAGGAATGTGTTCAAAATAGATAGGTCCAGTATTGGCCTCCAGGCCTTGTCCTTTCTGGGTACCAAGAACAGTCTTGAGTAAAATCCTTGCCCCTGCTCTTGCTCTGGTACTTGTTGAATGGCCCCCATGTCCATGAGGGATGAGACTTGTTTTTGTGCCTCTGCCCATTGATTTTTTGGCATATCTGGCCAGCCATTTGCCTTTGGCAGAGTATGGAAATGGAACTTGTCGCCTTGTGACACAATATTTAGAACCCACTTGTCCTGGGTTATAATCTTCCAATTTTGAGAAAAAAGTGCTAATTTTCCCCCTAAGGTGCTACCAGGAGATAAGTGCTAGGTGCAGTCAGGGGGGAAGTCATTGGGACTGTTTCCTGTATGGTTGTGATTTGTCTTCTCCAACTTTGGAAGTAGAAGCACCCCATTGCTTTGACCTGTATGAACCTTAGAGTTATCATTTTCAGAATTATTAGGAACACTTGAGATATTGTGAAAAAAAACTTTTAAATAAAGCTTTCTACAGAAGTTTTTAACTTCTAACAAGATTTCTGCCAAAGACGGAATGTGTGTAGGTATGAATTTGGTGCCCTTAAGTAACACTTTTTTCATATCTTCAGCGATTGCACATTTAGACAAATTAATGTTCAAACCACCATCAGTACAAACAATGTTATGTGCATTCATGGAGTCAATGGTAATAATGGGAGAATTAACTCCCTCTAAAACAGACCTGGATATAATGTATTCATATTTATTTTCTGTTCCCCCTTGTCTGAAAACGCCGGTTCTGACCCTTGCGCTGATTAGATCCTTCATTCATGGAAGCGTTCGTATCCGCTAACCCATTTGAACTTGCCGTTCCTTCAGTATTTAAATCTTCAAAAGAAACGCTTTTTCTGCTCGAAGTATTCGCTTCCACGGAAGAAGCGGAAGTATCCCTGGAGTCGCGAGATCTGTATCTGCCGTTTTTGAAAGGTACTCTCCCCCGCCCCTTCTTAAGGCTGTACTGCCAAGAAAAGATTTTGCCAGTGCTATAGTCATTTTTGTCAGCATCTTGGCTAAACCATATGGGGGAGGGGGAACAAATGTTAATTATCAACGTAAACTGTTATATATGGAATCTAAATTTATTATTAATTATAGGACTTTGTTTCCAGACGGAATGAATTTTGAAATTTAACTGTTATATTTAAATATATTTAAATAAATGTATTTGTATATGATATTATTGTATAAATTGATTTAATTATATTCATTGATATTTAATTGAAACATTTCCATCTATTATATAATTGATTAATTGCATAATTAATGTGAATGTAGTGGGTGTATATATACTGGATGTATTAAGAGAATGATATTCCATGTGAAGGCAAAGGCCGAGGTACCAGAATTGCAGTAAAGAAAAGAAAATCCTATTCCAGTTTGGCTGCTTCTTTTTTCTTGTGTGTTTATTTCATGTTGGAGTTCTATTTTGGATTCTTTGAGTCCAAGATTGTTTTTTATTCGTGACACAGGAAAGGACCAATTCTTTGTTGGCCAGTGTCTACTAAACCTAGGTGGCTGTACTTGTAAGAAATCTTTGACCGTTTACATAGATTTAGCTTTGTCCTCCATTTTCTTTAACACCTCTTCTGCCTTAACACCAAAGTATCATGTTGTAAAGGTGCATCTAATAATCTAACTTTGACATGATCAGGCAGATTTTGTTCCTTTAACCAAGCATGCCTCCTAATTACAGAGCCCATAACTGCGGCCCTGCAGGAGGCCTCCAAAGAATCAAAACCATATTGCAAAGTATGCTTTCCAACTTGTTCAGCTGCATGCAATAAATCCTGCATTTCCTTGTTTTCTGCACATTCAGAGTTTAACAACATTTTCTGTTTAAGCAATGCCATGGCATGTTGTTGATATTTAAGCATATGAAACTGACAGTTTAAGGCCTTTATAGCCAAGGTAGCAGCAAACCTTTTTTCCCCATCTATCCAGTGCCCTAGAATCTCTGTCAGAGGGGGTAGGGTTTTTTGCAGTGGAAGCCTTAACTCCTTTGGGACCCTGAGAAATAGTTTCTGGTCTGCAGTGGGGTTTTTAAAAAGGAATTTATGAGAGTCAGGAACCCTGTAATATATGTCAGGCTAACAGGAGCTGGAGGTAAGGAGTCAGGGGTAAGACTAGACTCCGAAAACACATCATCTACAATGTCTAACACAGGTGGAAGAGCTAGTGGCCTGTTTTGAGGTAGTAAAAGGAAATCCCTGAGCCTCTTTTTAGATTCTGAAAAATCTTGGCTCTCCCAGTGGGAATGCTCCCTCATGGTATGCAAGGTTTCCCCAAAGGAATAGTCCTCAGGAGGAGAAGCTGAAGGAATAGATTCTTCAGCATCAGAATCCTCATAGGGGGGGAAGAGAACATTCCTGATCAGAAGAAGAATCAGAGGAAATGGAAACCTGATCTGAAGATTTTTAGTCTGATTCTTGCCTAGGCCTCTTATCAGGAGGGGGATGGGAACCCCTGATCAAGGTTAAGTCTTCGGCCATTTTGAGCATCTGTTTTTTGGGCAAGGAGGCCTGTTCATGTGGCTGGTGAACTTGTTTCTTTGCTTTTAAAGGTGCTTTAGTCTTTGCCTTTGAAGCTGAAGTCGGTTTAATGTATAAATGTTTAGGTCTGAATACACCCTCAGAAGCAGATGCCTGCTCAGCGGCTCCGGACCCATCGGAGGGAATAATCTCAGAGGCTCCAATACCTTGAGTTTCAAGTGGCCTGACCCACTCCACGTGGGTGTCGGTAGCGGCCTGAGACTCTAAAGTAGCGGGCGTCAGGGGCTGCAAAAGCACCTCACTGAGAACTGGCGACTGGCTTAGGAAAAGCGTCACCGTCGGTTTTGGACCTCGGTTGCCTGTCTTTTTCTTTTTCTTTGCGCTTTTTGTGAACTCAGGTAGTCGGATGGCTGTCAGATGACATTGTATAATTAAATCTGCGCCCAAAATAGCTTAGTGCAAAATCGTAACCAAAGCTTAATAGTGCGTTGGTTAAATC
This sequence comes from Protopterus annectens, assembly GCF_019279795.1. Lineage (NCBI taxonomy): Eukaryota > Metazoa > Chordata > Ceratodontiformes > Protopteridae > Protopterus > Protopterus annectens. The sequence continues at coordinate 304,036,279 of NC_056747.1, read as the reverse complement.
TGGCACAAAACCGACAACTAGAAACGTCGTGGTCAGGGCCTAGGCAAGGAATACAGTAAGAATGAAAGTCCTTATGAGGCATTTGCTTCCCACAAGAAATGCAATTATTAACTTTTTCTGACATCGGTCTGGAGCAGGAAAAAAGTTTCCCCAACGGGGTACTTAGCTTTTAATGAAGACTTCGGATCTGAAACTCGAGCACGAAAATCTCAGGAGTCGGCCGACCGGCACTTGAGACCTGCTTCTGCTTCGGGCACCGCACGGCAAGAAAGACTGAAGAAAATGGCGTTGGCTGCATCTTTTATATCCCTGATGACCTGACGTCAGTGAAAGGGCGACAGCAGCCAATGCAGGACTCAAGACTTTGGAATTCAGGCCAAATGAGGGCAACCCGCCAGCAGGATTACCTTAATGTAATGACTGCAACAGTGAAACACGAAGAACATCAAAGGCAGCAGCTCTAGATGAGGCATCAGCTGTATCATAACTGCATTTAATAGAATGAATGGTGAGCTACTTGAGAAGAGGATGCAAGCAAAGAAAGAGCCCAAACCTTCCCCTCAGATTCAGGAAGGTCTGAAATAACCTGAAAAGCCTGAGACAGAACAGCCAAAATACACCTGGTCATGTGGGTCTGGTAATTCACAGCCGGAAAGACCAGGATAGCAGCAGTACAGGATCACAGGACCATGCAAGGTTACTAGGCTATTGGCCCTGTGGCCCTTATAAGCCTAGCCAAGAGTTTAGCCGATGTTTGGACAACTCAGCACCCACAGTCCCTGTCCAGCAGGGACACAGGTGGAATCCCAGGAGTGTATGTTCTGTTTCCCATCCAGTTATCCAGGTTGCGCTTAAAAAGGGATAATGAGGTTCTCTGCTTGATGTGGAGAGGAAGTCTATTCCACAGATGGGGGAGTCTCTGGGACACAAATCTGTCCCAACAAGTCCTATTGATATCACAGACCAGGCTGAGGTCGGCATATGGGTTTGCATGAGTGGAGCTTGACTTGCGGATATGCAGTAGTCCCATCAAGGCGGGATCTGAGATTGCTTTGTATGACAGACAAAGGTCACCTCTGAGGAGTCTATATGAAGCTGAGTAGAGGGACAGCATTCCCATCAAGGTGGGATCTGAGATTGTTTTGTATGACAGACAAAGGTCACCTCTGAGGAGTCTATATGAAGCTGAGTAGAGGGACAGGGCTTTTAGCCTATCTGTGTAGGGTAGGTGTTTGAGGCCCTGGATTCTCCTGGTGAGGAACCTCTGTGATCTCTCCAGCTGCTGCATGTGTTTTATGAGGTACATGCCGAAGGGGGTGATGTACTCAATAATTGGCCTTATAAGGGAAAAATACGGGGTTATGATCTCTTTGTCCCTGGATGAGATACCCTTACTTATGAGGTGGGCCATGCAGAAAGCTTTCCATACAACAGAAGCAACATGGTGGTCAAAAGTCAGGTTGCTATCAACCTGGGTGCCTAAATCCCTCACTATTGATTGTGTACTTAGGATGTTGTTATTAATGTGATAATATGTGAGGATGTCACTCTCCCCAAAGGGGATGATGATGCATTTTTTGGCATTCAGCTTGAGGCCATGTTTCTGACACCAGTCATTTGTTTGGGTGAGACCCTCTTGGAGGACATCCACATCACTTGGGGAATTGATGACTACGCCCTGCTTGCAGTCATCTGCAAACGTAGTCAGCAACAGCCCACTGGTTTTGGCCTGCACCTCAGAGATGTACATCCCAAATAACAGAGACCCCAAGACTGATCCCTGGGGTATGCTGCTTATTACAGGTCTACTACTTGAGGTGGTTTCCCCTATTTTGATTAGGTGTGTTCTATCAGTGAGTAACGATACAAAAACCCTCGCACGTACGGCGGGTGCAAACAGCCAAAAAGCATTCAGGAATAAAACATGAAAGGCCAGCACCAGGCGTCGTTTGCAGAATACATTTATTGAACAAGTAGCATCATACCGGTTTCGGCTCACTAGCCTTCCTCAGTGAATAGAGATGCTAACAAAACCATGCGTTTAAATACAAATACATCCATACTTCCTATTGTGTCATTTCCTACAGTTCAATTAACAAATTTGTGAACATATAACACAATATACAATGCACCTACATTATAAGTGGTCATTTAAACCTGGTGAAAACAGGCCTCCTAATTTAACAATCCAATATTGCTCCTTATTATTCAAGATTGAATGCCAGCCTAGTTTGTTAGACCGGTCTCCCTGTATCCTGTCAATCACTGTAAAGGAAAAATGGGTGGTGGGATGGATAATTTGCTGTTTATATAAGGCATTAGTCAGCCGTTTGTTTCGGATGTCACTGTAATGTTCTGACATGCAAATCCGTAGGGGACGTGATGTTCATGGGGTATCTTGAGGAACACCCTATTTATGACACCTCACAATTTATACATTGATGAGATAGACATCTGGAGGAGGTACCTGGATGATTGTTGGATGGTGTGGCGTGCTGACCAACAGTATTTGGGTGAGTTTGTTCAATATTTAATTGAAAATAAATGGGGTATCAAATTCACACTGAATTTTAATATGCACTGTATTAACTTTTTGAATGTTACAGTGTCTAAACGACCAGATGGGTCTCTTGCCACCAATGTGTATAGGAAATACCCCCAATATCACAACCTGCTATATGCTACTAGTCTTCACCCACACCATACCATACGGAACATACCCAAATTGCAGTTTTTGCATATTAGGAGGATTTGTTCTGAGAAGGATGATTTTGCCACTTTCCAACAGGATATGACACAGAGGTTCCAGACTCGGGGTTATTGACAACGGGATATACAAGCTGCTAGGCAGTTAGCATCTGCTCAGGATAGATCACAGCTACTTGTATATAAGCACAGCCAATTAGATTTATAACCACCTATGGTAGGAACATCCATCCCATCAGTGTTATTGTAACCAAACATTGGAACATACTTATGGCAAACGGAGATTTGAATCAGATGTTAGTGGATCAATGCCTATTTAAATATCGCAGGAGCAAAACACTTGGTTCTTACTTTGCACATTATAAGAAGCGTAATAGTGGTTTGTCTATGCGTTATCAATTGACTATAACAGAGGACAGACTTTTGGGGTCATTTCCATGTGGACATTGCTCCTTCTGTAAACAAATACGCAAATCTAAACAATTCACAAGTAAAAACTCGGGCAGGGTATTCGACATACAATGTTTTGAAAATTGTGGATCAGATTGGGTTATATATTTGGCTACCTGCAATTGCTCATCTTTTTATATTGGACAAACATCATGTCCCCTATGAATTTGCATGTCAGAACATTACACTGACATCCGAAACAAATGGCTGACTAATAAACACCAAATTATCCATTCCACCGCCCATTTTTCCTTTACAGTGACTGACAGGATACAGGGAGACCGTAACAAAGTAGGCAGTAATTCAATCTTGAATAATAAGGAGAAATATTGGATTGTTAAATTAGGAGACCTGTTTTCACCAGGTTTAAATGACTACTTTTAATGTAGGTGCATTGTATATTGTATTATATGTTCACAAATTTGTTAATTGAATTGCAGGAAATGATACAATAGGAAGTATGGATGTATTTGTATTTAAACATATAGTTTTGTTAGCATCTCTACTCACTGAGGAAGGCTAGTGAGCCAAAACCGGTATGATGCTACTTGTTCAATAAACATATTCTGCAAACAACACCTGGTGCTGGCCTTTCATGTTCTGTCAGTGAGCTAGTTTGCTACCCATCTGGTAACATATGGGTTGATGCCTAGTTGAGAGAGTTTATCTACTATGCCCGAGTGGGGAATAGTGTTAAAAGGCTTTGGCCAGGTCAAGGTAGGTGGTGTGCACAGTCTTCCCCTCATCCATGGCTTTGGTGACTGTCTCAAAGAATTCAACCAGATTTAACAGACACAGCCTCCCCTTGACAAAGCCAAACTGTGTGGGGTCAAGTGTTTGGGGGTTGCCAATGTCTCCATTAATGAGGTCCATGATAATCCGTTCCATGGCCTTGCAGATCAGGCTAGTTAGGCTAATGGGTCTATAATTTCCTGGATCAGTGGACGCTCCACCTTTGTGTAAAGGGATGACAGTGGCTGTCCTCCACTCAGTTGGGACAAAGCCGGTACTCAGGCTTTGGTTGAATTGGGTGCCTAATGGTGCTGCAAGGTCATGCTTGAGTTCATGTAAGATGCAGCCTGGGATGTTATCAGGTCCCATGTAGGCTGTATTCTTTGCCTTTGCGGGGGTAGTGATGACCTGTTCCCTAGGGGTGGGGGACAGGTACTGGGGATGTCCTGATTTACTGATGGGGGGACAGAGGGGAAAAGTTTTCACTGAATCTGTCAGCCAGTAGATTGGCTATATCTACAGCATTTGTGTATGTGGTGTCCTTGACCACCAGTTCTGAACAGATATGCGTGCTTCCTTTGAGATTGTGCACATATGTGAAGAAGGCCTTATGATGGACTCTAGTAGATGTGGCCAATTTGGACTCGAAGTTGGCTTTAGAGGATTTCACTAGTGCTATTAGTTGCTTGTTCAGGCTAGAGAGAGATTGCTTCCAATTGGGCACCTGGTCCTTCTTGGTCCTGGACAGCATTGTTTTCCTTTTGTTATACAGTTTATTTACTGTAGATGTCCACCAGACAGGTTTACTCTTCCTTGCAGAGGATGATTTTTGCCCTGTCAGGTATTCCTGATTCCATGCATCTATATAAATGCTCATATAGTACTTCTGTGTAGATATGGGCACTGGTGCCAGTTCCTACAGTGGGGGAGGGGGCTGTGAAGCTGTTTATACCATCCCTCAGGAGGATGTAATCAGCTTTGGAGAAGTTTTTTTGTTTGACTCTAGCTAGAGGGGGATCAGGGGAGATGGGGACTTCGAAAGTGACAGCTTTATGGTTGGATCTTACCAGGAAGGATGATACCCCGTAGGGGTGCTGCAGGGGTTACTCATGTTGGTTAATACCAAATCCAACATATTATCACCTCTTATGGGGGTACAGACTAGCTGTTCCAAGGGATTTGCACTGATAAAATCGAGGAATCTCTGGGCATTTGTGTTCTGGCATGAGTAGTTTTTCCAATCTATGGTTGGTTAATTAAAGTCACTCAGGATCAGGGTAAAGGATTGAATCTTGATAGATTTGAAGAGGTCCAAATTGGTGGAGCAGGCATCTTGAGTCAAATTTGGGGGCCTGTAGCTAGCTATAATTTGGATAGTGGTTTTGTCAATGGTTAACTGCACCTGGAGTGTCTCCTGTGCATCATACTGTTTGACCATCCTGGAGGTGTGTGTGTGCATCTTTAATATATATTGAAACTCCACCTCCTTTGGCTTTGCTGTCCACATTTTGGGTATACACTTTCTTACCCAACCTCTCCATGGCTCTGCTGTCCTTGTCAGAGGGAAGCAGCTTTGAAGAAGGTAAAAGCTTAGATGGTTTATCAGAAGAATAAGAAGCAACAGAAGGGTCAGCAGAGAAACATTTGTAAAGGAATTTGCAATCATCAGGCACCTTATAAAACCTATCAGTTTTTTTTAGGAGCAGGCGGCTGGGAGTCAGGAGCCTGAGAAGCTGCAGGAAAAGTGTCCAACAACGTAACATGGACAGGAGGGACAGCAGAGGGCTTGGGAGACTCCATTTGAAGGGGTTTATAATACCTCTGCTGGACATCTGAGACTTAGGTACAGTTCCACTTAAAAAAAAAATCATTATACAGGAAACTGTATTTCCAAAAGAAATCTCCTTAAAAGGAGAATCAGGACTAACAGAGTCCTTTTCCTCAGAACCATAGTTCAAGGGAGAGGGAATATGGAAAGAATAGGCTAAGGATTCTTCCAACAGAATCCACATCCTTAGATGAAACCTGCTCCTTAGGACTCTTAAGAGAAGACGACCATGGGAGAGGGGGAAAGAGAGCCCCTGAGGGGGATTCACAGCTATAACAGCATTAAAAAAGCCCTGTGTGAAATCCTGCCATTCACACTGAAGATCCTTAGGAGCAGGAGAAATAGGCTTAGTTTTCTGCTTATTTTTCAAGGGGACATCAGCCCTAAACATCTTAGGTGGCTTGGACCCCTGCCTACATTCAATAAGCATAGTAAGAATCACCACCCTGTCTAGGACCTGCAGAACATCCTTAGGTATTTTGAAAATAATCAGCCATGGTTTCCCTGAACATCTGAAATGGACATCTGCAGAGTCTCCATGGATGTGTGAAAAGCCTGATCCATGCCGGCCTCCGAAATGGTCACAGCAGAGAAATCCAACTGAAAAACCAAGTGGTCCTCTGGGCTTTCACCAGCCTCAAGAGAGACGTTTGGTGGAGCTGGTAAAGCTGAAGAATCTGACTGAGCTTTCTTGGTCTTCTTCACAGACAGATGACCCTCAGGCAGGGAAGATTCTGCCATAGTACCCTGAGCCAACAATGTAAGATGTTGGCTCTCTAGGTAAATGGCTAAAGAGGAGAGATGAGTACACAAAGTTTTTGGAACAAACTCCTGACAAACAGGACAAAATGTATGGTCGTGAAAAGCACCTAAGCAAAATAAACACTACTTGTGACGGTTCTTATGGGGAATCTCTTCTCCCACACTGGCATTTCCCCTTTCTGGATGACATGAAACCAACAACCACAAGTAAAAGAAGAAAAACCCCAAAGGGGCACTTATCTGAAAAATGGGTTGACAAACAGGTGTTCAGACCGAAGATCAAAGATAACATTCGGACTAGCGGCAAAGAAGTTTTGAGGACGGTATGTTTGTACATCACCTTTATGCCCTATGCCATGCAAAGGGAGCATACATGTGATATACAACTTCCCTACTGCCACCTAAGGCTTTGGTATACTGGCCGGATGTTGGGCTACCCTTGGCAGGGGATCCCAACTTAATGGAATACTGCAGCAGTGATATGGAAGGGCATCTTGTGCTCTACTAACACAGTTCACAACCACTGATAACTTTCTCTGCCATAGTAGCATGCATATACTTGGTACTGCAACTGCTTTTGTTGTCAGCTTTAAATTATGAAATTGTGCAACATATCACTTGCATTTTCTTGTATAGTGTAGAAGTTAATAAAAGTGCTTCTCACAACTTGGCCTACACCAAACTTCTAAGGAAACACCACCACCCTTCTGTGTCTGTGACTTGGTACACAACTACACTGGTTAAAAAGAACAGCTCTCAGTATTGTGTTTGCCTGCATTGTGGAAGCCTGCATATGACACTAGCTGATTTAATCTTAACTTGCTTTATCTAAAGACTGACCGATACACTTTCACCCAATATCATTCTCTTGTTTGGTCTGACTTGTCAGTGGTATCATTAAATGTTAAAGTGGTATAAATACTGCCCGTGACATAACTTTATCACAGTCAAAAAATGTTAACAACTGAGATTTATTACTGATGTGTCTGAGAGTTATGTTGCCCAGGGCACGTTCTACAGTAACTATCAATCTGATCATTTTAAGTTTGTCTATAGTTAAAGTAAAACATTGTTCCTAAAAGTAATTAAGCAATAGTCCCCCTTCACTAAAAAACATTTCAACTACAAACCAATGCACATCCCACAAGTATGACTTATGTACATTACTACAACCAGAGAAGAATCACTTAACAAATGTTAAATAAAATAAATATAATAAAAATAAAATAAAAATATATCAGCTGAAATCCTGATTAAAGTAACTCTGCTTTGACTGAAATAGTTGGGAAAACAAAGAAAGTACAGTTGTGTACACTTACCATAAATGTAGTTGTTCGAGTGTATTCACTGTTGCAGTCATTACATTTGGGTTATCTGCTTGCAGGTAGCCCTCAGTCGGCCTGATTACAAAGTCTTGGGTCCTGCGTCGGTTGCTGTTCCTTCTTCCATGACGTCAGTTTGTCAGGGGTATAAAACATGCAGCCGACACCATTACATCAGTTTTTCTTGCCCCAGATGTCAGGTGCCCCCCTAATGGGGAGCAATTAAATATAAAAGTACAATGATATAACTCCAACAAAAAAGCAAATACACCAAAAAGGCTTTTAAGCATAGTAAAGGAAAGTAAAGGTATAGCCAAAAGAAGTTAGGGGGCTGGAGGGAGGGTAATCAGGACTGCAACAGTGAATACACTCGAACATCTACATTTATGCTAAATGCAGACAACTGTACTATGTTCTTCATGTTTCACTGTTGCAGTCATTACATTTGGGTAGATTCCCAAAGATGTGGTTGGGAAGAGGAATTTAGATAGCATTAGGACCAACTATGAGGCCCTGCAAGACTGCAGTGGCAAAGCCAGATTTGGATTTAGAGAAAATTGGCAAATGGCTACGCGTGGTGAAAGTATGTACAGAACTCCAGGTAGCAAGTTCTAGGATGTCCCTGGTAGGGACGCCGCTGAGAAAGGCTGTAGAGGTAGATGCAGCCCTGGTGGAGTGAGGTCTGATCCCCTGGGGGATAGGTTTTCCATGGTGCTTGTAGCAGGAATTAATGCAATGGCCTATCCATTTAGAAATGGTTTGCTTTGAAATAGCCTTCCCCTCTGCCCCTACAGCAAATGCTACCAGCAGTTGTTCAGATTTCCTTTGAGATTTAGTCCTGTCCAAGTAGAATCTGAGTTGTCTGTGCACATCTAAGGAATGCAGTATCCATTCCCCTTTGTTCTGTGGATTGGGAAAGAAGGTTGGCAAATGAATGGACATTAAGAGCCACACTGGAAACCACCTTGGGCATGAAGGATGAATTGGTTATGAGGGACACCCTGCTGGGGTTGGAGCTCTCCTGGGTGGTCTCAAATTTTTGGCCCCTCTGAGGAACTGCTTGAGCAGTGGATGAGAGAAGGGGGGGGGGTTCTGTGTTATACTGAGCTGAAATGGCTGAGGAGTGGATTTTATGGAGGAAAAAGACAGGCCCTTGTGAAGCATCTCAGTTAAGTATTGTAAAATCTGAGGTAAATTGGGTGCTGCTGTGCTCATGCCTTGAGATTGGCTCCAGGCACAGAATCTTTTCCATTTTTCAGCATAGGATTTTCTAGTGCTAGGCCTCCTTGTCTCTAAAATGATATCCATCACAGGTTTACTGAGGGATGGTAAAGGAGCGATTATGTAATTAGCCAGGCTGCAAGGTTCAGTGTTAGAAGCTGAGGATGCAGAATCTGGTTCTCCTGCTGAGACAACAGGGAAGGAGTCTGAGGCACTTGCCATGGGGATAACCGTGACACACTGTGCAGGAGGGGGTACCAGTGTTGGCATTGTGACTCTGGAGCAATCAAAATCATCCTTGGTTTGTCCTGTTTGATTTTTAGCAGTACTTTGGAGAGCAGAGGTAGAGGGGGGAAGGCATAGACTAATTTTTTTCCGGCTGAAGGACAGAGCATCCACTTTCCAGGCTTGTTTGTGGGGAGTCCTTGTGCAAAATATGTCCAATTGATAGTTCTGGGGAGAGGCAAACAGGTCTATATCTGGGCTCCCCCATTTGCATGTCAACATGTTGAAAATCCTTGGTTCCAGTTTCCACTCGTATGGGTCCATGAGGTTTCTGCTTAGTCCGTCTGCCAGTGTACTTAACTTTCCTGGCAGGAATTGAGCTTGTAGGTGCACTTGGTAGCTCAAGGCTGTGTTTCACAATGCCATGGCTAGTCTGCAGAGTGGGTAAGAATGCGTACCCCCCTGCTTGTTTATGTACCACATAACAGTGATGTTGTCCATCTTTACCATTAGTTGTCCTGGAAGAATGTGGATCTTGAAGGCTGTCAGAGCATTCTGTACAGCTAACATTTCTTTTTGATTGATATGCAGGTGCATTTGACTTGAGTTCCATTTGCCCTGAATGCACTTCCCTGCCAGGTGAGCCCCCCATGCATAGTCTGATGTGTCTGTTGTTAGAGTTTGGGTGGCAGGGGGTGGTGTGAAAGGTAGTACCTTGTTTTGGTGGCAGGCCTTTGCCCACCAAAGGAACTCTAGGAGTAGACAAGGTATGATAGGAATCATTGCTTCTAGATCCTGAGAATGTTGATACCATAGGCTTTTTAGATACCACTGTAGTTTCCTCATATGCAATCTTGCATATGGAATTAGAAGAATCTAGGAGGCCATGAACCCCAAGGCTTGCATTATTTGTCTTGCAGATAGCAGGGTTTTTGTGGCCACTTCTTTGAAGTAGGTTGTCAAATGAGTTTGTTTATCTGGCGTGAGGTAGGCCATCTGGGAAGTTGTATTCAAGCTTGCTCCCAGGAATATAATTTGTTGACAGGGTACCAGGTGTGATTTCTTTTCGTTTATGGTGTACCCCAGACAAGTTAGAACCCTTTGTACAAAGGCCAGATGATTCAAAAGTATGTCCTGGCTTTCTGCCTGAATTAGTCCAGGCATGGGTATATTTGAATATTTCTTTGCCTGCAAAATGCAATAACTGGAGCTAGGCACTTTGTGAATACCCTGGGAGCAGTAGATAAGCCAAAGGGTAGTGCAGAGAACTGACAGTGTGTGTAGCCTGCTTTGAAGCGTAGGTACCTTCTGCAAGATTCCCTGATTGGGATGTGCAGGTATGCTTCTTTTAAATCTAGTGTTGCCAACCAGGCATCTTTGCCTAGCATAGGAAGTAATGGGTGAAGAGTCAGCATCTTGAATTTTGGAATCTCCAAAAAGGTGTTTAGAGTAGACAGGTTCAGGACAGGACACCATGAATTGTCTTTTCTGGGTACCAGGAAAAGTCTCGAGTAGAAACCTAGTCCCTTTTCCAATTCTTAGAGGGCCAGTGCCTACTAAATCTAGGAGGCTGAACTTGGAAGAAATCTTTAAGATATTTAAAGCCCTAATGGCCAAGGTTGCAGAAGTGTAAACCTTCTTACCCCATCTTATCCAGCGCCCTGGAGTCTCTATTAGAAGAGGTAGGATTTTTAGCAGTAGAAGCCTTAATGTCCTTGGGCCCCTGTGAAATAGCCTCTGGATCCGCAATAGTATTTTTAAAAAGGAACTTGTGGGACTCAGGGACCCTGTAGCATCTGTCTGGTTTTCTGGGAGCAGGAGGCAAGGAATCAGGGGCCAAACTAGATTCCGAAAAAGCATCATCAACAATGTCTAGTACAGGAGGACTAGCTAAAGGCCTATGCTGAGGTAGGAGTAAGAAATCCTTAAGCCTCTTTTTTGAATCAGAAAAATCCTGGCTTTCCCAGTGAAAATGCTCCCTTAGAGTATGTAAGGTTTCCCCAAAAGAAAAATCCTCTGGAGGGGAAGCAGAGGGAATGGAGTCCTTTGCATCAGAATCCTCATAAGTAGATAAGTGAAAATCCAGATCATCAGAAACATCAGTAAAAACTGAATCCTGGTCAGAAGATTCATAAATCACTTTGGTCCTAGGCCTCTTAGAAAGGGGGGGGTGGCTACCCCTGATTAGAGTTATTAGATCTTCAGCCATTCTTATAATTTGTTTTTTAGGCATAGAGGCCTGAGCATGTGGCCTGGGCATCGGTTTTTTAGGCATGGTTCGAGATTTAGGCCTAAGAGTAGAAGGAGGTGTCGGTTTAATATGCAAGTCCATAGGCCTGAATACACCCTCAGAAGCCAGTGCCTGCACAGCGGCTCCGGACCCATCCAAGGTAGAGACATCCTCGGGTTCCACACTTGAAACATCTTGCGGCATACCGGACTCCGAATGGGTCTCAGTAGAGGCCTGCGAATCAGAAGTAGCGGGTATCAGGGACTGCGAAAGCACCTCACTGAGCACCAGCGAACTGGCGACTGGCTTAGGAGAAGTGTCGTCGGCAGTTTTGGACCTCGGCTGCCTGTCTCTGTCTTTATCTTTGCATTTTTTTGGAATCCCGGTAGTCGGATGGCTAACCGACGACATTTCTGGATAATTAAACCGAGAACTGAAATATTTAGAGGCAAAAACATACCGACAACGGATAGTGCACTGATTAAATAAAGCACAAAACCGACAGCAAGGTACATCGTGGTCAGGGCCTAGGCAAGGAATACAGTATGAATGAAATTCTTTATGAGGTATTTGCTTTCCACAAGTAATGCAATTATTAACTTTTACTGACATCGGTAAGGAACAAGAAAAAGTTTCCCCAACGGGGTACTTAGCTTTAGTTGAAGACTTCGGTTCTGAAACTCAAAAACGAAAAATTTCAGGAGTCAGCCGACTGGCACTTGCGAACTTCTTCTGCTTCGGGCACCGCACAGCAAGAAAGACTGATGTAATGGCATCGGCTGCATGTTTTATACCCCTGAAGACCTGACGTCATGGAAGAAGGGACAGCACCCAACACAGGATGCAAGACTTTGTTAATCAGGCCGACTGAGGGCTACCTGCAAGCAGATAACCCAAATGTAATGGCTACAACAGTGAAACACGAAGCACATCTATTTAACAGTTCACAAATCCAGACTCCTAAATCACAGGTAAACTGCATTCTTTTGCAAACCAGCAAGTGTTCATAAGTGCAACAGTCATTACAGATGCATCTTCCTGCTTTATTCTTGCTAGTTCCTAAAGCTCACTACCAATCCTAACTGGTCCATTAGAAATGTGTCCAGCAAAAACCAACACTGTCTGGCTATAAGCCAATATGTTCTGACTCAGATTACTAAACTGGATAAAAAGTCCTTAGATTACAATGGCAAAAGCCCTGGCATGGGGGACAATGACAATACTCTAAAGTGTCAAGAGTCAGTTCAAGCAAATTCAACAGTCTACACCATACACTACATCTGCTCATAGAGTCTCAACTATTCTACCTATTGCAAGTCCATCTACATCCAGTTACAGGATCTGATATCCTGAGACAACAGCTACTGGTCACCAGGGACTTTAACCTTTACTGTCAATAGAAGTTCACCCCGGGGATTACTTCAGTGGCCTTGCTTGACAGGGGCACTGGGAACTAACTTTGGCTGGCATGATGCCAGGGAATCTTCTTGGGCTAGGCTTATATAGGCTCCAGGGCTGTTAGCCTAGTACACACCTATGAACTTGCGAACTACACTACTTCATACATGCCCTTTTACTCAAACCGTATATATCTGTACATTTTGAAATGTTATACAGCACATCAATTCTGGTAGCTGAGGATTACTTACCACACACACACACACACACACACACACACACACACACACACACGTGTGTGTGTGTGTGTGTGTGTGTGTGTGTGTGTGTGTGTGTGTGCGTGTGTGTGTGTGTGTGTGTGTGTGTGTATATATATATATATTATATATGTATATATATATGGGTCCTCTTCAAATTACCGAAACGTCAGTTCGCCGACACGCGGAAGAGGAACGCGAAAGGACCGACAATGCAGTTGACCGACATGCTGAAATCCCGACAACTGGAAGACCGACAAGGGGAACGTGTAAGCGCGACTTGGTAAGGATTAGGGAGCGGACAGGTAAGTGTGCAATAGTGAGGGATTTAGGGTTAGGGTGTGTGAAAGGTGAGTGTGCGGTAGTGTCGGAGTTAGGGTTTGGGTAATGTAAGTGTGTGTTAGTGACGGGTTTATGTTTTAGGGTGGGTTAAGTAAGTTAGGAATAGGGTGCAGGTAGGGTACGTGTCTGGTACTGTCGGACCTTAGGGTTAGGGGTGGGTTAAGTGAGTTAGGGTTAGGGTGCAGGTAGGGTAAGTGTGCGGTAGTGGCGGACCTTAGGGTTAGGGGTGGGTTAAGTGAGTTAGGGTTAGGGTGCAGGTAGGGTAAGTGTGCGGTAGTGTCGGACCTTAGGGTTAGTGTTTGGGTTAGGGCTAGTAGATATGTAATGTAGTGTAATGTGTTGTTTATGTTTAGTGTGTCGGTGTAATGGTGTTCGGTGTTTTGCGTTGTCGGTATTGTGTGTTGTCGGTTATTTGGTGTCGGTGGTTTGTGTGTCGGCAAACTGGCATGTCGGTGTTCTAAAGTAGACCCATATATATATATATATATATATATATATATATATATATATATATATATATATATATATATATATATATATATATATACACACATACATACATATACATATATATATATATATTCACTATTATCACTGTTTTTAAATGTGATTTTTGTGTTTGTATAAACTTCAATAACTCACTGCACTAATTATACATGACTTTATGTGGTTATTTCTGTTTAATGTACACTTCAGGCTGAACATAAAATTGTCCCAATTAACCAGTGTTCTACTATGGTTAAATTCAAGTAAAGAAATAACTAAACAACTGCAAACAGATAAAGTGTAGTTCACCTGGTTTATACACCGCCACCAGCATAAAATCCTTTTGCTTTCTAAATTCTGGCATTTCCAATTACAGGAATCCATAAAAATTAGTTGCCGCACTAGTGGACTCCATGCTGCAAAAGGACTGAGCCTCGACTGTGATCCAGGCACAAAAAGTGGCAAGGTCAATGCAGGGTTAGCTAGAGAATAAGAGGAATTATTACATATATCCTGCTAATCCCCTCCTGGGAAGGGGTTGGAGATGTGCATCTTGGGGGTTCTAGAGGAACTGGAGAAAGCAAAGTACATCTGCCTGTATGGAGGCCAGAGTGTTGAGGATTGCCATCATTTGGGCAAGGTGGGCAATTATTTCCTTCCTCACGTACCCGCACTACAAATTAACTCTGATCACTACAGAGGCAGGAGTGAGACTGGTTAGGGTTTAAGTATAAAATCCCTCATGACTGCCTGGATGATGGCTGCAAACAAATCTTCTTGCTCAGTACAGGGAAGGAATGTTCACTGGCTCTGCTCCCTGCATGAATGATCAAGCAGAAGGTTGCTATCACAGACTGATAGTTTCTTGGCATGGGAAGCAACCTAAAGTGTATAAATAATAATAATAATACAAAACCCTTAAAAGTAAAGTTTCTGAAAATCTAGCAGTGGACTACTACAAATAACCTACAAGAAGGAATGACAACAAATTGCTATAATACAAAAAGTCTGAGTGAAGATGCACAACTGGTAAGTTTTCCACTTACACTTCCTGCTATGCTTTACCACATTTGAGTCTAATGTGCCATAAAGTTTGATCCCTGAAGTTCACAGCTGGTGAGCTGTTTGACTTTATTAATGCATTATGCTCCACTGTGCAATGCTGAGCTTGATTACCTCTGTATAATACAACATAAGATTGACATATATATATATATATATATATATATATATATATATATATATATATATCTGACAATGCTCCATAGTTGAGTATGCAAAATTATACAAAGCTATTGGCCTGCCTACATCTACCACAACATTCCTACTTTGACTTGTTTACAATTCTGATGTACAAGAAGAGTGGCCCTGGAATGTAGCTCTCATTCGTCTTCTTATACAGATCCACTGACTTGCTGCTATTAGACATAACACTGTGGAACACTTACTGCCTTGAAAGATGAGTTGTCCAGATCCGCTGGCAACAGATTTCCTAAGTGGTCCGGTAGTGTACCACATTGCCTAACCCTTGAATACTTTCAATAGGCCTAGATTTGTCATCTTCTACCCAGAGTTGAATCTACTGATGTACTTAGCATCTCCTATGGTACATCAGACTACCTAGAATACAGAGCAAGAGCTAACCATCAAGCCTTCCAATCCATCAGAGAGATACTTTTCTGATCTACCCTCTACGACCCACCCCCAAGGTTGAACAATGCATTTTGCTCTCTAAAATCCTTACCCCACTCTTCCTCCCTAGTTAATACTCTGACAATTTAGTCCTGCCATCCCCTACTACCCACAAGTCTACTCTACTACATGGGCTACACAGCATGGAGGAATAAGCAGAAGGAGATATTAAAATATGGCTGCTATATGAATATGTCTGCTTAGTATTCACAAGGGAAACAAGGGAGAATTTACCAAACAGAAGCAAAATAAGGGGAAAAGGACCACCCTTTTCAAACAGGAAAGGGTCCTGAAAGAATATGAAAATGTAAAAGTGCACAAAGTAGTGAAGGCAGTTAAAAGATAACTGGTAATAACTGTTTAATAAATCATTGGAGGGACTAAAGCCTCCAGAATTATTGAAGACATTAGATATTATTTCCCTTAACAAGGGGGAAAAGCCACAGACTGGTAATGACTAACCTAAGGAAAATGACTGAACTGCTGCTGAAGGTAAAGAAATCTAACATATCTACAGGGCACAAAAGCCAGTGCAGCATGAATTAACAGGCATGCCATGCCAACTAATTCTGAGTTGTTGACTACGTTACAAATGCATCACATTAGAAAAGTACAGTGGATGCGGAAACCATAAAAATCACTGTAGTGAAAAGATGACAACTACTGTGCTCAATGAGTCAGTAATGGGAACCACCATTTTAATGTCTTTATAAGTACCCTGGCAAAAGACGCATAAAGAATACCCTGCCTTTTTTGCCGATGACAACAGAATGCTTAAATAAGCATGGGAAAAAAATGCTAGCAAGGATGGAGGAATGGTCTAAAAAACAGAAGCTTAATTTCTATGCAAAATAATTCATTTGATAAGCAGAATCCTAGAAAATGAGTTCCCCATTTGGAGGGTGGGGGATTAGAAGTGCAAATAAAAAAATGAAATGGACAATACGGTAGCCTCATTAACTTCTGTTGTTACTGTTGCTCCATTAGTGTTAGACAGCAGCAAGGAAGGTCAGACAGAATACTGGAACTTACAGGAAAAAGGGCCAACAATGAAGTAATGAAAGGTTATCATCCTGCATTACATACAGTTGGTAAGGCAGCTTTGTGCAATTCTGGAGACATCCTGAACATAAAAAAGAAAGGCGGGACAGAGAGAGCTTGGACATGGGAACAAAGATGGTACAAGGTCTGAAATGGAAGACATACCCAAAAAGATTAAAAAAGAAACGCAGGTATCAGTTTGAGGAAAGGATGCAGAGTAGTTAACACTGACGGAAATATTAAAGGACTTCAACAGAACCCAGAGTTCAAGAGGGTACAAGTACTAAAGTATGAGAGCAAGACAACACATACTAAGTGGATCAGGGGAACAAGAGAAAGCTTTACGTAATAGAATAGAAAGTGTAGTGAATGACTTACAGTTGACATCCTAAAAGGTATTAAAAGTAGGTGAAAATAACCAAGAATGCAAGGGACAAGTAATAGGGCCTTGTTATGAGGACAATGAGCAGCTGTATGGGTGGGGATAAGCTGTTAGATGAATTGCAAATTTAGCTGATGCAAGTGGTCAGATTGGTCATATTTGTGCTTCTATGTACAAGTACTGCTAGTGATTCAACTACATCTTCCACAGAGTTCCTTTCTCTCTGTTATTTGTATTCGCTCAAGCAACAATGAACCAGATCTCTGCGGTTGCCTTTGGAGACCTTGGTGACCATTTTAAAAAGGGCACAGAGTCCCATTAATAACTCTACAAAAGCCATTTGAAATATCAGGACCTGCTAGAGCAATTCTTGAAACAGAGACTGAATGCCCGAAAAAAAAAAAGACTTACATATACCAAGTCTGAGATGGCCATTTCCAAGAATATTCCCTTTTCTCTGATATATGGAGATCTTGGAGTTGGCATATATAAGTTCAGGGGTGTGAGGTGGGGCTTATCCCCCTACAAAAAATAATTTTAAAGGAGAAGAGTGATGTTTGAGATTCACTCTTCTATACTTTTGCTCTTTTTTTGTCAGTCAGCACTGTGTGTTATGAATGATGACAGTTCAACAAGGGGCCAAATCTATCCATCTTTCACATGACCTACTGAGCTACGGCTTGCTCCTTCTTTAAATCTTATAAATTCTACTTCACTTTCTTGGAGCATATGCGCACTAGTACTCACGCCCACCAACCCCAAAGATGGACAGACACTCAAGCAATTTTGCATTCATCATTCCCCTCCCCCTTTTTCATGCATGCTCATAATTTTGCCAAGTTCACTCCCATTTAAATCTTTCTAAAGGAAACCTGAAGAATTACCATGTGTTTTATTAGTCAGCAGTGAACAAGAGTTGCCAAGCTAACTTGTAATGGAAACAGACTACTGGTTAAAATGAACAGTCACGTTCTGCAGCTGTACAAGGCAATGAAAGTATCATATGGATAATTTATCTATAAGGCAGTTATTTTGTTTTAAAAAGTTGTTTCTGTGAGGTATGGTACTATAAATACACTAATGCTGAGTAGGCACTATGTCACATAAAGCAACATTTATTTTTGTGCTAAAAAAATCAAGTTTTCCCTTTTCACTGAGATACTGAAACTGCACTATTAGAATATTTACTGAGTCTAGAGATGTGGGTGCAGGAGGGCAACCTCTTACAAAAAAAGTTTTTCTTTTAATAACAGTTTTAAAATGCCCTGTAACGCTTCATAACTGTAAAACTTCTATTTACTGATGTTCTGCAGCTTTCTGTTAGGGTAAACTGATAAAAGCCCTAACCACAAACCATGTGACTCGGGTTCAGTTAGTGGCTCAAGTGTTTACTACAGCTGTTGAGGGGATGACAGGCATGCCTATACTGGAAGTAGCCTGAGCCATCCAATGTCACAATCTCTTTGAGGAAAGGGCAGTGACATAAGAGACAGCCCCATCGGCAGACGTTCTGCCACCAAGCTGTATATGTGACAGCTTCATCGTGGGAGTATGCACTTACTGGAGGAAGGGCATAGTGGTATTCACAGAGGCAGAGGTCACACAAACACAGTCCGGGGGAGGGATTAGAGCTTACAATACATGTCTTCAATGCTGGAATATTAGTGACAGCACAAAACACTCCAATGGCTACCCGGAAGAAAGCTCCACCAGACAGCTCTTGCTCCATGCTTGAAATATCCAGTACTTGATGGTTTGCAGGCATGGAGATAAAAACACACAGAAAAAAAAGTCTACAGATTACCATTTAGTTTTTATGATATGTGCAACTACTATTTTGTGCTCAAGATTTACAATGATGACAACTGTTTAGCTGATGCTTCACCAGATGCCCCCTTCAAAAAACCCTCAACATTAATCCATGTGATGCCACTAACCATGCACAGAACCACAACTACCAAACTCACTAGCAAACAATGGCATACTTCAGCTCATTACTGAATCTATCAGGCCTAGCCAAAACAGAAAAAAAGTGCTTCAGAGTAATCAGCAGCATAGATTCTGCCTGCATTCATTAAACAGCAGAAAGTACAGTTTTGTACCTACCATAAATGTAGATGTTCGAGTGCTAATACAGCTGCAGTCATAACAGATGGGTTCTCCTGCCGTCAGGCGGGTCCTCAGTCGGCCAAATTCCAAAGTCCAGGTCTGGCGTCAGTTGTCGTTGCTTCTAACCTGACATCAGTGCAACAGGGGTATAAAAGAACCAGCCAACGCCATTTTCTTCAGTTTTTCTTGCCCCAGATGTCAGGTGCCCCCAGAAGGAAGGCAATACATAAATTTGTGTAATAAAGCAATGTCATATAATCAAAATATAGTAGTGCAAGCAAATACACCATAAATGAATACCCCAATCAGGTTGTATGAGGAGGTATTAGCCAATAGGCCTGTCCCGAGAGGGGAAGGAGGGAGGGAAACCTGGACTGCAGCTGTATTAGCACTCGAACATCTACATTTATGGTAGGTACAAAACTGTACTATGTTCATCGTGCATACAGCTGCAGTCATAACAGATGGGTAGAATCCCAAAGCTAAGAAAGGGGTGGTAGGCACTAGGTGGAACTAGGAGGAGCCAGGATGCCCTGCAAGACTGCAGTGGCAAAGCCTGCTCTAGATTTGGAGTATAATGGAAGGTGGTAGTGCTTGGAGAAGGTATGCACAGAACTCCAAGTGGCTGCTTCCAAAATATCTTTGGTAGGAACTCCTCTGAGGAAAGCTGCAGAGGTAGCTGTGGCCCTTGTGGAGTGAGATCTGATGCCTGTAGGCACAGTTTTGCCATGAAAAGAATAACAAAAGCGTATGCAGTGGGCTATCCATTTTGAGATTGTCTGTTTGGAAATTGGCTTCCCTTGAGTTCCTATAGCATAGGACACAAAGAGCTGTTCTGATTTTCGGAAAGGCTTTGTTCTGTCTAAATAATAACGCAGTTGTCTGTGGATGTCCAAGGAATGTAGCAATCTCTCCCCTTTGTTTTGAGGATTAGGATAAAAGGTAGGTAAGTGTATAGCCTGATTAAAAGCTACCCTAGATACCACTTTTGGCATAAAGGACGGGTTGGTTCATAAGGAAACTCTGTCCTGATGGAAGATGATAAAAGGCTGCACAGCCATGAGGGCTTGTAGTTCTGATACCCTACGAGCTGAGGTAATAGCCAGAAGGAAAGCTGTTTTCCAGGACAAATATTGCAAATCTGTTGAGGCAGCTGGCTCAAAAGTAGGCAAGGTCAGCTTTTCTAGAATGAAATTGAGATCCCAAGCAGGTATTGGTTGTTTCCTTGGGGGTTTTATATTCTTAGCCCCTCTGAGGAACTGTCTTAAGAGGGGGTGAGAGAATAAAGGTGGATCAGTGTTGTATTCTGCAGAAATGGCTGAAGCATGAATTTTGATGGAGGAGAATGAAAGTCCACTGCTTAGCAGCTCAGCTAGATACTGTAATATTTGAGGTAAATTCAGATTTCCCGGATTCTGGCCCTTTGTCTCATTCCAGGCACAAAACCGTTTCCATTTTGCAGAGTAAGCTGTTCTAGTAGACGGCCTTCTGGCCTCCAAAATGACATCCTCCTGAAATGACATCCTCCTGAATGGGAGCATTAGTGAAGAACACCTTAATATGGTCTGCAAAGTCAGCTGCTGCCCTCGCAGCAAAATTCACTGTGTTATGCACGAGGCATATGAAGAGTTTTGATATGATGAACATTGTGGCCAGGGTCTCTTCTAGTTCTTCCCTGTACTTTGGGCTAGAGGAGTCTCAAGCCAGTTACCTGAATGGAAAAATGTAACTGAAGAAGTTAAAAAGAGTTCTTTGGCCTAAGGAAAAAAAGCCTACTGATTCTTTTATCCTAAAGAAGTTGAAGGAGGAGTATTGTAATTTATGGAATTCTGTTGTTATCCTAAATCTAGGTAGGTTGGAAGAACTATTTCTAAAGGGTGCTAATAATGCTACTGTCTCTTAAGCTAAAAAGACTGTTGAACTGGTTTTCTATACAAACTGTTATTTATCTCTAAGTACTGTTTGTCCTTTGAAAATGCACTGTGGTACAAAATGAAACCTTGAAGCTAACAGTGAATGTGATCAGTGTGTCTTCTCTTTAGTTTACCCAGCTCCCTGAGTTTAAAGCTGGAAAATTTCTTTTTTTCTGATGACTTCATAAAATAAATCAGACAGACTGGTTTCAGACAATGTTTTGTTGTTAATGACAGCCTACATATTGTCAAACTGGTAGAGAATGCAGGCAAAAAGAAAATATCACTTCCCTTTGCAAACCATAACCTGTAAAAAGAGCCTTGGCTGCCTGCAATCCGTTTGAATAACTTCTTTACCTGTGGATGGATGTTATACTGCTACTGGGTAAGGATGGAACTACTGACTGAGGACTATTTTTTAAACAATAAATCAACTTTATTGAAATGAGGCAAACGTTCTCAACAATAAGAACATGAATAATATTAAAATAAGACAGAATTACAATAAATAGCCATGCATGTGACAGTATTCAGAAATACTGCACAAGATTCTATGCACTTATTTTTTAGTAGTTATATCAGCAATCTTTAATGAAAGAATTAACTTCCTTAGAACTGAAAAACAAATATGTTCAATTAAATTGGTAGACAAACTATTTTAATAAATCTGGATACATAAATTTCCAAAATAGGTAAACAATTTTGAAATGTTAATAAACAAGACATACACTAATCAAATCTAAAGACCCAAATATGTAATCCATGAGGCACATATTATAAAACTCACCCATCCCTGAAGCACTGGGATCTGGATTCTTCCACTTTCTAGCAATACATTTGTATATATTAACCACAGGATACATAATAAAGCAGACTCAAAAACAGAAACTGGAATGAGGAGTTTTAATGGAGTTAACTTTGTTAGAGAGCAATCTGTTTATTAGTGAGAGACTGATTCATAAAGCATTCTAGTTTTGGGCAGCCCAAAATATTTTTCAAACTACCTACACACATCGTCACATTTCCAGCAAAAATGATCTGCTCTGTAAGACATCTTAAATAAGTACTGCAGATTTAGTACAGTATACAAGAATTTGATAGACAATGCCATTCAAAAAAGAAAATGAAATTTACATGAAACAGTGGCACACACAACATTTAGAGGAAACATCTCCCAAACATGTTTACCAATCGCCATATCTAGTTCCTTCCCCTACTCTGTATAGACTCTGTCAAATTCTTTATGATATGTATTAATTAATACCATAAATTGTACTTATTATAGATCTCTCTCTCTAAGGTTTCCTTTTCTAAGGATCCACTTAACCAACCCTTGATAGATTTCCTTTGAGCGGTCATGCACTTCAAAGATTTATATCCATTTATCAATTTATAGAAAAAAGGTTATATACTCACCATAACATTCCATCTGTGTTGTCAATTTTCATTCTTCCTCAACTGATGGGTTTGGATCTGAAACACTGATCCGACTTAGCTGCTTCTACCAGATCATCAGATCCAAGAACTCTCAAGCTCCCCCCTTTACCCATAATGTTCCACCAACCTAACATACCTCAGATCGAGTTTGTTGCCCCTAGATATACAAGGATAAGCAACTACAGAAATTACCAACGAGAGAAAAGAAAAAGGAAGCTGGAGTTCAAACAAGGAACAGCGGTTCCTGTACAACTCTTATATCCTTCCAGGAGCAAAGGATGGGGGAGGTGGGTAGAAGTTGAGGAAAAATGAAAATGGACAGCAGAGATGGAATGTTATCGTGAGTACATAACTTTATCTGATGTTGTTCTTTTCATTCATTCCTTAACTGATGGGACAGAGTCCCTAGCTACTGTGACCTTGGAAGGCCCTTATTGAACGATATTCCAGAGCACTGCTGAGCCAAAAGGCTGCTCTGTTTATGAAAATTAAATCCAACTTGTAATGAGCAATGAAACTGTGACGATTAGCACAAGTTGCAGCTACACAAACATCATTTAAACAGGCTTTTGACCAAAAAGCTGCAGAAACCACCATAGATCTAGTGGAACGGACCCTATAAGTTTTAGGTAAAGAAAATTCTAATTTACCACAGACAGAGGTTATACAACCAGTAAACTACTTGGCCACCATAACTTTAGATACCAGTTTGTATAATCTGGTAGGAGAAATGGAAAGAAATAACTGGTCAGATTTCCTAAAATCTTTGGTTCTATGAAAGTAAAAACAAAGTGGTCTATGTACATACAAAAGGTTCAACATATACTCCCCTTTGTTTGAAAATTTAGGAAAGAAAACTGGGAGATTAAAATCATGGTTTATATCGGACTCAGAAGCTATCTTAGGTTAAAAAGGATGCGTTTGTTTGCAAAGACAGCATGCCTTTGTGAAAAATCAGGTGTAAGGAGGTTTTGATGATAGACCCTGGAGTTCAAATACTTTTCTAGCTGATGTAATAGCCACCAGAAAAAAATGGTCTTCCAAGATAAAAATTTAACATCTGCTTTGGCTGAAGGTTCAAAGGGAGATTGAGTTAAGGCCTGAAGCACTACATTTAAATCCCATGGAGAAGCAGAATCTTTTAATGGTGGACTAAGCAAAAAGTCTCCCTTAAGAAAGGCCTTGCATAGTTTAGAAGATGCTAAGGTGGAGGGGTTTTTTTTTTTTGCCCATGTGGAAATAAGAAATGGGAGCCAACTGAACTTTAAGAGTTGAGAAACTAGCTCCTTCACTGAAGGCTGAAGCTAAAAATTCAAGGATCACTGGCACAGGTGCTGAAAAAGGATCCAGATCTTTAAGGGCCCAAAAGACAAACCTTTTCCATTTACTCTTGTAAACCTTTCTAGAAGAAGCATTATGGGCATGGTGAATGTCGAAGATGAGGCCACAGGAATGGAAACCAAATCAGACAAGGCCAATAGGGTACAATGAGGATTACTGTGCTTTTCAACCAAAGTGCTTTCTGAAGAAACTTGTGAATTAGTGGCAAGGCTGGAAAAGCATAAAGGAGACCAGAAGGGCAGTCGTGAACTAGAACATGTCTTGGTGACTCTCCCAATGGAGGGATCAGGGCAAAGAACCTGCTGCACTTCTAGTTGAGGTGAGAGGCAAAAAGATCGCAGCATGATTGGCCCCACTGATGGAAGCTTCCCTTTGCCACATTGATGTTGAGTGACCATTTATGAGTTATCAGAATGGACCTGCTTAGTTTGTCTGCAATCACATTGTATTTCCACGGAATGTGCTCTATTAGAAAGCAATTGGGAGAGATCACCCACTGTCATAGTCTCATAGCTTCTCGACAAAGAGGATAAGATCTGGTTCCCCCTTGTTCATTGATGTACCAGACTCCCGACATATTGTCCATATGCACTGCAATTGTCCTGAGTGGGAGAATGTCTTGAAAGGCCTGCAATGCTAGGTGGACAGCTCTCATCTCCAAGATACTGATGTGTTTTTGGTCACTTCGGGTGATCATGTACTTTGGACTGTCCTTCCCAAGTAGTGCCCCCCCCCCTGAATGGGGGAGACATCTGTGCTCATTGTGGCTTTGGGTAGAGGAAGAACAAAGGATCAGCCTTCGTGGAGCTGGTTCGAATGAATCCACCACAGAAGATATCTTTTGCATGCTTGCGTGATCTTGACTAGCTTGGATAATGCATGTTGGAGGATGGACCATTGAGTCGACTGAGTCCACTGAAGAATTCTCATATAATACCTGGTCAAGGGGACAAGGGTGATAGCTGCTGCCATGGAACCCAAACCCTGAAGTGTCAGTCAGGCTGGAAATGATGAACTTTGGATCACCTTCTTGACTTGGGACTGCAGTGTCATTATTCAAGAACAGGGAAGAGAGGCTATCAGACTGTGTCCAAGCGAGCAACTATGAACTCCAGCCTCTGTGCTGGGTGAGTTGAGACTTGTTGTAATTGACTGTTATTCCTAGATGAGAACATAACTGAAGCAAGTAGTCTCTTGCCTATGGAAGCTGATGCCTTTTTGGGACAGCAAGGAGTCAGTTGTCTAGATATAGAAACATCAGGAATACCAGCAGTCTAAAGTGAACTGCTACCACGACCATGCATTTGGTGAACACCCTGGTGGCTGTGGTAAGACCAAAGGGTAATGCTCTGAACTGGTAATGACTGGCACCCAGCTGGAAGTGCACAAATTTCCTGACAAACCTGTTCAATTTGATATGAAAGTACATATCCTGTAAATCTATCGAGCACATCCAATAGTCCTTTTGCAGCAGATGCAAAATGAAGCAAACCCTGACCATCTAAAGGTCTGTATACTGAACAAACTGGTTTAACTTGCTGAGATCCAGAATTGCTCTCAAGTTCACTGTCTTTTTTGAATAAATTCTGGACCCTCACTGGTCTGCGGGGGGTGGGGGGGGGGGCATTTTGAATGACTCCCTTTCTAGCAACTTTGTTATTTCTACAGATGCTGCTTCCCTCTCACTGGGTGGAACATCGGAGATTTTCTTCACAACAGTGGGAGGATTTAGGGAAAATTATATGGCATAACTTTTGGATATGATCCTCTGCACCCATGAATCTTTTGTGATAAACAGCCAGGCTTGCTGGTGAATATAAACAACCCTTGACTGCCTCCAGAGGGGAAAAGTTGGGCCTCCTTTCAGGAGTGTTGATAGGGCTTATCTGAAAAGGAATCTCTAAAGCTCTGGTTCTGTAGACCACCTCTGCCACAAGGGTGGTGTCTTCTATTTGAGTTCACCCCTCTGCCCCTGGTGGAACTATCTCCTCATGAATCCTGGAAAGGACCCTGGGATTTCTTAAGCCACATTTTTCTATCACCTTGCTGGTTCCTAGAGAAGGGTCTTTGAGGTGTAGTAAAACTTACACCCACGGCAGAGAGGGTCTTTCCCTCCTGTTCACACCTGGACAGTATGTCCTTAATCTTGGGGCCAAAAAGTGAAGATCCACCAAAAGGTGTTTTGATGAAAGAAGACTTAAATGGTTCTGCAAAGTCACATAAGTGCATCCAGGCATGTCTTCTGACGGCTATGCCTGAACCTACTACCCATGAGGTATCTTCCGCAGCATGGGAGATCAATGTCATGGATGCATTCGAGATGGATTGAAGGGAGGCCAGTTGTGAGGAGATTCTGTTTCTTTCCTCAGATAACATGGACCCAGAAAGAGATTTGGCAAGCTCCTTTATCAATTCTCTTTGCAGTCTCGTAACATATGCAAGTAATTCAGCAACCTGAAAGCAAAAGGTCATGGAAGCATGTACATGCTTCCCAAATCTGTCCAATGCCCTAGACTCTCTATTAGGGGGATGGACAGAAGAACTACGTTCTGCCAGTTCCTTCTTTGTGGCTGCAGCCACAACTGTGTCATCACTTGGTACTCCCTTGCTCCAGTGTTGTTCTTTGGGGGGGGGGCTAGAATTTTATCCAGTCTTTTTGGTATTGGCTCAACAGTGTCTGGCTCCTTCCACACCTGCAGAGAGACTAGGTCAATGAGCTCATCAGATGGGTGGGGGTGGGGTTTACCCAAGAAGTAGATGGGCCAGACTCAAAAGGCTCCAGTGACACCAATTTCTCTTGGAAAGGGGTGTCAGAAGACTAACCATCTTTTTGTTTCAGAAGCACCAGGATGCCCACAAAGGAGACATCATCAGCTGGTGATCTGGGGGATCCCTCCCGATCATCAAAATCGGAGGCCTCTATTAGAGATTCCTGGAATGAATCTAAGTGCCACCTTTTACACATCCTCTGCTGAGGAACTTCCTCAGTGGGGTGTTCTGGGGGAGTGTCAGAAGAGAAAATGTCCTGACAGACCAGGTGGAGACTCGTTTGGGTTGGCTGTCCCAGTGGAAGGTACGTACGATCGAGGTTCAGAGCAAAGAACAGTATGAGGCAAGATTGTCTGATCAGTGTGTGTGTGGGGGGGGGTGTAGGGATGTCTCTTCTCTTTTCAAGCCATGGAGCAAACCCTCTCCACAACTGCAAAGGGGAGACAGAAGTCGACAGCTCCGAAACTAGAACATCTCGGCTCCTGCAACACCACCAGCACTCTGCGGAGGAGGGAGTCGGACCAGAGTTATCTAGTACTGAGGTTCTGAGGGTGAGAGATGGTTCTGAAAGTTTCAATGTCAACTCCAAAGTCCCTGGTTCTTTCGCCAATGCTTTGGCTCTCAGTCCTTCAGATTGGTGCCAGTTGGCTCAATGGAACCATCGGAGTCGAACAGCAAAATAGTCTTCGGATCAAAAGTAGTCCCCCCAGGGATCTCGGATCTGAAGGTTCGAACACAGAAGGTCAGATCAGAGAAGGAGATACTAGAGGGGAGGGAGAAAGATGTTGGCCCATATTTGTGCTCTGAAGAACTCCCTCATCATTCTGTCCACATCATCTTCTGAAAGAGTTCTGGAGGATCTCAGAGGAGACATAGTGGAAGAAGCCCTAGAGTGTCTTTGAGGCAACCCCGCTAGGAAGGGAGAAGGAAGTCTGGATGGAATCAGATCCGACAGAAGTGACAAGAGCCTGGATCAGAGGTGACTATTTTTTGAACTTTTATGATCCACGACTGACGGATCTGACTTTTTGTAAAGTTTGGAGGAAATAGGAGTCGAACCACCACAAATAAAATCCAAATCTTTATTTTAAAAGGAAATGAGCGCTTTCGCGTGCATCCAAAAAGGCACGCTTCTTCAGATTAATCATACAAAGTCTCTGATGTCTTTTTATATACAGGTTAGATTAATTTAAAATCAGTCATTAATTAAAATCAAACAATTAACTAAATAATTAAATAATTAAACAATTAACTAATTCATTATGTGAAGCTAACTCCTTCAATTAAATGGGCATCACAAAACTTTATTCAGTAGATAGAGAAGACTTTTTCATATATATATGTAAGTAATATAATAGCATTTAAACTAAAGAGACCTATGTCCCAATAAACAATATGCATATAACATTATAGACAGTGTTACAACAAAAAGTATATATAGCACTAATTTAGAGCAACTTTGAAACATGCAAATTAATCATGTCTTACTATTACAATTTTCATTACTTATAAATCAACATCTCTAAATATTTAATATCCATGACAACATCACATATTTATTAAATATGAACATAAATCAATATATCAACCTTGCCTCACCTAATCCAACAAATTATTGGATCATATTGGTAAAGGCATGGTTTAGTTATGATCAATGTATAAATATGTAAAAAGGTATATAAATAAATATATTACAAAAATATATATATATATATACACAGTAAAAAAAGAACAAAATGATATATGTGTAATATATAATCAAATACACACAGATGCAAGATTATATTGTGTTATATTATATTAATTATGCATATTAATATTTAATTATTTATTTATACTTGCGTTTCTTTAGAAACGATCTAATGCTAATATATGCATTTAATCCTGGATAATACTGAGCCTTGAGTTTCAATATCCAACTGAGCTCCAAATTTTCTAAATCATTGAAGTTGTCCCCCTTTCTTATATTTGAATCCCTTTTTTGTAATATCCTAAAACTAAACTTGTGGTCAGGATTCTCTAAGGCATGTTTATCTAGAGCATTTTTTAGATCTATCTTTTTGATGGCATAAAGATGTTCTTGTATTCTGTCTCTTAGCCGTCTCGTAGTCATGCCTATATGAAATACTGAACATGACTCACAATTAGCAAGGTAATCACATTTTTATCCTCACAGGTGGCTGAAAATCTGGGCTCAAACCTATAAGGTAGCTCAGGATGTATAAAAGCTATCTCTTTAGATATCCAGGAACAAGAATTGCATCTCCCACAAGCATGGGTCCCAGGGCTACTTTTATTCATATTTACTCCAGTAGGAAGTACTAACTTTTTCTCAATACATAGCATCCTCTTCAAATTCTTCATGTTTTTATACATAAAAGTTGGTCTTATACCTACCAAATGTTTAATCTCTTCATCTATGGTCAGAATATGCCAGTTCTTCATAATGATATTTATTATATGTTTATTATCACTAGTAAAACTGGTTTGAAAGCAAATTCTGGATGCATCATACTTGGTGTGAGTGTGCTTGAAGGATGCTGGATGGATATATTCAGTCTCAGAAATACTGTTCAAGAAGGTGTCTTTTATCCTACCTACCATCTCTGGGTCATAGCCCCTGTCTAGAAACAATTTTTGTAAAGTTTACAGGAGGCTCTGTAGAAGGAGTTAATGTCAAAACTGAAGATCAGTGTGGTGAACTTTTTGGGACTCCTTTTCTTTATGCATAATATCAGCATTACTTTAGTCTGACTTTTTTTGAGGGGGGTCTGAGCGCCAGCAAGCAAAGTTGTAGAAGTAGAAGGCAAAAGACCTGGAAAAGCTAAATTCATTGTGATGATCTGTTAAAGTTCTGGTGTTAAAACCAGAGCAGATTGCACAGTCTACTTCAAGGTGTGTAGGACTCAGACAGCATATGCATTACCTGTTGGGAAACTTGTGCCCACAGGAAACACATTTTTTTTTAACTGAGAGTGTTTGTCCGATATATTAGCAAAAAAAAAAACAACTCCACACTAAAAAGCCCAGAAAAGCAGAAATCAATTTTGATAGGATGGAGACAGGAAAAAACTATTCTAAAAAGCTATACTATAAAGAATTTTTTTTTAACTGAACACCAACAATGGTACTGAGAGAAGTACCAAAAATGGTAGCTAAAAGAAATAAAGAATAAACTAATTCAGTAGATTATGGACGGGAGGAAGAAGAAAGGTACAAGTTAACAAATTAACTCATGACACAGGTGGAAATGGATAATATCCAAACAATGCTCGAGAGCCAAGGAATTCACCTGGGATACCTAATGGCGGCAAAAGAGATCTGAGGAACGTTAGGTTGGCAGGGCATTATGAGTAAAGGAAGGAGCTCAAGAGTTCTAGGATCCGATGAGCTGGTAGAAGCGGCTGAGTAGGATCCGAACCCATCAGGTGAATGAATGAATGAAAAGGACAACATCAGACCTTAGGTATGCCTAATATTTTAGTATTTTTTCAGGATATGAAACCTTTACTACTTATGGGTTTGCTGTTGGTTGACAACTGCTCCCAGGAGACCTCAGATATCTACTTAACCATGTTTGAAAATCAATATCCTCACTTGCACAGGAATTAATAATAGGGGAAGGCTTCTCCTCACAATTAAAATTTTTAAAATTCCTCAATCAGATTTGAGCTGTTTCTAATATTCTCAACTGGATTCTTTTTATTAGATGTACGTATAGTGATTCTAGTAAACATACTTATGACAGAGTCCCTTCAACTACTCCACTGTGTAGCAAATAAAAAGCCTTCCTTCCAGATAGGACTACATGAATTATTATGCAAACAGTAAAGAATTTTCAATGTCCCCAAAAGATAGCATAATTCCACAATGGGCACTCACAACCCTGCCATATATTTAAGAGCAAGGGGTTTCTAGGAGAATCTTCTATAGTCTTTAATCTGAGAAAAAATAAAATTTGTTTAGTTAATTTTTCTTATAAAAAAAAAATTGGCAGTTGGCCTGGAGTAGCCTGCACCAGGTACAGGACATGAGGAAGACAACCAACCTTTCAGCATCGACCCTTTGTTGAAAGTCTAAAAACCAAATCATGCCAAAAAGTAAAATTAAACATATTTCAGAAAGTTGCTCATATCCCTTTCCGAATGGTAGTTTGAATACAGGAAGTAATGGGAACTCAAGATATTTTATAGATTATCATGGAATCAGAAAAGAATAATTCTCCTGAAATGAAAGAAGTATATGGCAATTAATAGAGAATACCATTTTAGTGTAATGATCAATAACTGAAGTGGCTGAAAGTGTTTTTGGATATGCATCAAAAGATTATCTGCATAAACAGCAACAATGTCTTGACTTTCCTAATCAATCTTCCAACTCCATTTGGCTGTGGAATTTGCAAGCGAAGGCTTTTAAGTATAAAGCAAAGAGCAATGGGAAGAGGGGGCATCCTTGCCTTTTTCTTTTTCTGGAAATATAAGGAAGAGAGAGAGAGCACCTAACTTCATTCTTGCTGAGGCATTTTGATACCTTCCTCTCAACTGTCCAGATTTTTGTAGACTGGTTAGGTTTTTGCATAATTTTTGGTCTGTTCCACATAAAAATTGTGTTTTTTCTGTTAAATCTCTGAGGATTGAAGTCACTTAATAATGATGCATGCTAACACAAATCCTGTTATTCTAGCAACTTTTTAAAGATTATAAGAGCACTATTTAAAATCTGTCCCTGTTTTTGGGTCTTTGACCCCTCCAATCATTTTAGGCGTTGTCCATATTTCTTTTACTAAGAGGCTGAGAGGTATGTTTTGATATAATGTAGTAAGCAGGGTTATAACATTTTCAGGAAAACAAAAATGGATTAGGACAGCATATTAAAATTGCTAATTAACTATTTTGAAAGCCTTTTCAGTATCACAATATCATAACTGGAAATGGATTAGAATTTAGTTGTGCATAATCTATTAAAATAAGGGTTTTTAAAGTATTAGCGATAGTTTGGTGGTCATTGACAAAGCCAGCCTGGTCAAAGTGAATCAATCCAAGTGACCATTCGTTAAACCCGTGTGTTAATATTAATGTGAGTAATTTATAGTCTGTATTTAACAATGAAATAAGATGATACATGTCAGAGATGGGGGATCTTTACTTGGTTTCAGAATCAAAGAAATCAGTGTTTCTCCACAGTTCTTTTGGCAAACAGCCTGCTTAAAGATATTTGTCACTACACTGATATAGTCTGTATTTAACAATGAAATAAGATGATACATGTCAGAGATGGGGGATCTTTACTTGGTTTCAGAATCAAAGAAATCAGTGTTTCTCCACAGTTCTTTTGGCAAACAGCCTGCTTAAAGATATTTGTCACTACACTGACAACCAATACCTAGCAATATATCAAGGGTTAGAGCATCATAAGTTGGAATTTTGCCTTTAACTTCCTAAAGATCGATCCTCCCTTGTAATAGTAGAGAGCAATTTCTTTTGAAGTTCTGTGAGTTGAGATAACGTGATCCCTGAAGGAAGTGATCCAGTTTGCCTGCTAAATATAGATCCTTTAGTTTGACTGTATGCAAGGTATTGTAATATGAACTGAAAGCCTGCAAAATTCATTTGGGGCAATGGAATACAGAATCGTTAGAGACATCCTTTATCATAGTAATTAAACCCCTTGCCATCTAAACCTTAACCAGCCTGCCAAAGACTTCAGTACTGTTGGGAAATATGTAAATTCTCACACTTTTAAAATTCTCAACATATTCCATATTTTGTACTTGGCCCTCAAAATTATTTTTTGAGACTGATTGCAAATAAATATATTCTAACATTTTGTTTTCATCTTCCAAGTTTTCATCTTCACACTTCCAAGTGTCTAGACAGTAAAATACCTTACTTGCATTAACTTAAACAAATGTTAGTGAGTGTATTAGTATATTTCTGCTGTATAGTTCCTTAGTCAAACCTCTGTACTGATGAGTACATCACCAGGACTAAACAGTTGTATATTGCTCTCCAGTTAGTGCCCCCCCCCCCAACTAAAGTCAAGTTTCTTTTGAGAAATACTCAAATCTATAAAAGAGCATTTCTTTTCCTCTCCTGTTTCATCTGTAACTAACCCCAGCTTTAATTCTATATCCTTTTAAGAATGTCAGGGTAAATTGGATAATGTCTACATTTGCCTTGATTTTATAGTATAAAGTAGAGTGACAGTGCAAAGTAGCATACCTTTTCTTAAGGTTCAATGAGTGGTTTCTATTCCTTTTGCACTTCACAGTGAGTGTCTGCAGAGTTCATTTAACCATTGGCTAGCCTTCTCCTTCCCTGTAGTCTTTACCCCTCCTCCTCCAGCTCTTGTTCTGTATTGGATAACCTGAGGTAATTTAAACCCAGGGTGCCATTTTGTTTTTGTTTCAAATCCAACAGCAGCTGTTTGTCTCCCTTGGTGTGTAATCATCCTACTGTAAGGTTTTTGCATTCAAGGTATGCTGTATATTGTGGTTTAATTCCTAATGCTTTCGTACAACAGCTTATACTATATGTTTCTGTTATGTTTAACACTGCAGGATGCCTTTAGATAATTCTGCTTACTGAACTGCTGTCACATATGCACCTAGATATGTTCTGTTTTCCTTGTTTACTGTTATAGAGCCGGAAGGGCTATTTCACATGCTGCATTTCACTGCTCTGTCTAACTGCATTGACTAGTTTTTAAATACATTGAAAGTGTATCTTGCTTAATTTAGTAGAGGACTGCTTTCTATATTTACATTTTATATTTGTATGTTGCCATAAGAAAATATTTTATGTTATCAGGTGCTGAAGCAGGATTAACCATTGCCTGATGTTTTTGTTATTGACTATTGCTAATCAAAAATCCAATCTGACTGGTCACACAGTATGTGCTGCCTTAACCTAATGCTCTCTTACATTTTCTTCTATTTTTCTTTCAGTAATCCAAACCATCCTTCAGGTCAAGCAGGTCTCTGCCCCCCATATCAAGCAGTAGAAATTTCAGTTGTTTCTCTTGAGCACTGGGCACCCACAGACACTTGTCCTGCAACTAAAACGACTAAATACTAATGTAGGTGCTTAACTTCCAAGTGTCTAGACATTAAAATACCTTACTTGCATTAACTTAAACAAATGTTAGTGAGTGTATTAGTATATTTCTGCTGTATAGTTCCTTAGTCAAACCTCTGTACTGATGAGTACATCACCAGGACTAAACAGTTGTATATTGCTCTCCAGTTAGTGCCCCCCCCCCCAACTAAAGTCAAGTTTCTTTTGAGAAATACTCAAATCTATAAAAGAGCATTTCTTTTCCTCTCCTGTTTCATCTGTAACTAACCCCAGCTTTAATTCTATATCCTTTTAAGAATGTCAGAAAATTATACTCTGTGCCCATAACATAGCCTATAACTTCGTGCAAACATATTAAATTACAGTTAAAATTTCAGTTGAACATATTACAATTTAAGCTAACATTACATACTTACCAAAGCCTAAAGAAACACTTAGTGTCGGTGTTAGCCCACTTCGCTCGCCCTCCCTGCCCCCTATTCCCACCCGCCCCCACTACTTCTCCTTTTATTCTAACCCCTAATCACCTGACCAGTAGTCCAACCCCTAATTCCCTAACAACTAGCCCAACCCACTCATCCTACCTCCCCCCACCCCCAATCCAATTATATCCCACTCCCAAAACACATTCCCAGGCAACACAACTCTACCCTCACACACAACCAACCAGGAATCCTAGTTGTACTTCTCACTCAAAGTAGTATCATGTTACCCACACTCACATCCCTATCACTAGCTCTACTATCGCTAACCTTCCTAACTTCCTTACAAACAGATCTACCGTTGCACAACTGCTATCACACTACCCACACTAGCCCACCCTTTCAAACTCACTCAGACTTCTACATCTGCCCTACAATCATAAATCTTACAACTACATATTACTCACTAACAAAAATTACACCATCTCATCACACTAAGAAAAACTCTCATAGACCAAGCTCGCAAACAATTAATATTAAAAAACACATACTGACACTCCTACAAATTCTGCTAACCTCTGGTAACATTCACCCAAATCCAGGTCCCCTCTCAGCTAGACAAACATCTGACCTGTTAATCCTAAATCTCAACATAAGAAGTATTACCAATAAGCTAACAGACCTACATGCATTCATAGCCCACTACAACCCTGATATACTCGCCATTACAGAAACCTGGCTTACACCCAGTATCCAAGATGAAGTCTTTCTTCCCCCAGGGTATAATACACTTAGATCTGATAGAACAAACAGGAAAGGAGGTGGAGTAGCCATTCTCTTTAAAAACACCCTTAACCTCCAGCTCCTGCACACCACACCACCCACTTTTCAAACTGCTGAAGTCCTGTTTTCTGTCCTATCCATAAGAAACACCAAGAAGATTAATATAATATGCTGCTATATACCTCCGGGCAACAACTCGCTCATAACAGAAGACATCTTACACAGGACAAAGGACAATCTACCTCAGGAAACGATCCTACTAGGAGACCTTAACACTGACTGGGCAACCTGTAACTCCAGCAGCCCCTCTACACATATCAATCTATATGGGTTCTCTCAACTAATTAAAGAACCAACTAGAATAGATGAGAAAACAAAGAGAGAATCCATACTGGACTGGACACTAACCAACTATCCCAAACAAAACTATACAGTAGGCTGCCTTCCAGATGACTTAAGTGATCATCTCCCCACCTTCCTACTCCAGAAACACTCCAATCACCCCAAACCAGTAATCTACAAATTTGTACGAGATGACCGTAACCTTACCCCATGATACCTAAATACTGTCCTAAGCCACTGCACTGGGAACCACTACGGACACTCGGGTTAGACCAGGCAGTAGACTACTTCAATACAACCTTCTCTAACATCCTTAATAGTCTAGCTCCCAGCAGAAAGATCAGAGTTAAAGCCAACTACGCACCCTGGCTAAATAGAGACACCAGAGCCTTACTAAAAGCTAGAGATAAAGCCTGGAAAATCTGGAAAACTGACAAAACCCCTAGCTCCAGACAATACTATCAACAGCTTAGAAACAAGACCAAGGCTGAATCCAAAATAAACAAACAAAACTATTTTCTTAGCGCCCAAAGGAAATATTCAAATAGTCCACAAAAATTCTGGCATGCCATTTACTCCCTACTAAAGCCAGGCAAAACCACAACCCCAGCACCCATCTCTACTAACAATACCCTAGACACAGCTTCTCAATTTAATAACCATTTTACTAAATCCATCTTGGCCCTGTCCAGTCAAATAACCAAAACATTCTACCTCAGTCACAACATAACCTATTTCACACCACCCCTCTTTCAGCCTATCACCAGTGCCCACCTCAACTATCAAAAACTCCTCCTAAAACTAAAGCCAACCACACTAGCAGCTGATAACATACCTGCTGCATACCTAAAATGGCTAGTGACTCCTTATCATATCCTGTCTCCATCCTTATCAACCGCTCCATACTAGAATCCTACATACCCAAACTCTGGAAAGTATCTCGCATCATTCTTCTCCATAAAGGAGGTAATTCTTATGAATTCTCCAACTACCGACCTATTGCCATCCTTTGCCCCTTATCCAAAATTCTTGAGAAATGCATCCACTTGCAAGTGATGACATTTCTTAACACACACAATCTACTATCTACCACACAACACGGTTTCCGTCCACATCACAGCACTACCACAGCCCTTTTATCTTTCACTAATTATATAAACCTTCACAGGAATGATAACAAATATGTATCAGCCATTTTCCTAGACCTCTCAAAAGCATTTGATATGGTCTCCCACTCCATTCTACTAGACTCACTAACATCATTATCCTTCACCTCCTCTACTATGGCCTGGTTCAGAAGCTACTTGTCTGACAGGCAACAATCAGTCCAGTGGAAAGGAACTCTGTCTACACAACTTCCAGCCACCATAGGTGTCCCACAGGCTCTATACTGGGCCGCTGTTGTTCTCTATTTTCACAAATAACCTCAAATGCTCTACACAACATGCCACACTCATACAATATGCAGATGATTCAACTCTGATCTGCTCCGCCTCATCTCCCACCACCCTACATACACTCACTCAAGATACCTTTATCTCAGTAGAAAAAATGGATATCTGGGATCCAACTAATTCTAAATCCCAAAAAGACAAAACTGCTACTATTTACCCCTAATAGATCAAAAAAACCCCTCTCCTTTACCATAACCTCTAATGACGGCACCACCATCTCCCCTTCTAACCACACCAAACTTCTGGGCATTGAAATAGACAATAATCTCCACTTTGATGTTCACATCTCACATACCATAAAACTAGTACACAAAAAACTAGGCTCCTATACAGGCATAAGTCCTTTCTCTCACAAAAAGCAAGAGTCACTCTTGCACAAAGCCACCTCCTCTCAACTCTATTATCGCAGCACCAATCTTTACCCAAATCAGACAATGTGACCTAGACAAACTAGAATCATGCTACAATAAAATAGCCAAGTTTGCTACTAACTCAACCTATAGAACCCATCACTGTGCTGCACTAAAAGAACTAAAATGGCTTGAGCTACCACAGCTACTTAACTATCACCAGCTGGGCACAGCCTACAATATTCTCAAATATCCTGAAAAAACCCTCATTATCCAACCTACTTACTATCTATACTACAAACCAATACCTAAGATCCAGTGAAAAATCTCTCCTCTCCATCACCAAGGCTAACAATAATGCAGGGAAAGCGCTCTACTCCCACACCGTTGCCAGAAATTGGAACTCTCTTCCCTATCTGTGTCCACTGCCCCCTCCACATCCATATTCAAAAACTCCCTCAAATCGCACCTTCTTAGTACATGGTTATGCCCTTGTATCACATAACCCTACCCATACTACTATTAACTCCCCAAATTCCTCTCTGATCACATGCTGGAGCTCTGATCCCCTGTAGGCTTGGTCATCTGAAAGGGTACTTTTAACTGTAGAATCTTACTTGATATATTTTCTTTTCTTACCAAAGTATGACTGACATTGTCTTTTTACCCATATTCTATATCTTTTACCTGGAGTGTTTTTATTAATTCTTGTTATATTACTATGCTCTGCATACATGATGCAACCTGTTTTGTGTATTATGCTGGATGTACTGTATTTGTATAACTTGATGTTGGAGCTTTTCTCCCCGGGCCTCCGCTGAAAATGGACCTGGTCCAGTCGGAATTTCCCGGTTAACAAATGTAAAATAAATAAAAATAAATAAATAAATAAAGCTGCCTGAAAATTCTCCCATTGTAGAATTTGAAATTTGCTCTCTACCTCTTGTAACAACGTATTTTGTTCGTTCTTTTTCAGAATGACATATTTATATGGATCCCTCACATTGGCAGCCTTCATATTATCCCAATGTTTTAATCCAAATGGATAGCCAACCCTCAAGGAGATCGCAACTTTCCACAATCTTGCCTTGGCCAATCACAAAAAGATGGCTTACTGCAGATGGTGACATTAAGCCTAATCATCTTACTGACATATTTAAATTCAGCTAAACACATCAGTGTAAGGGGGTATGATCCAAAAAAAAAATCTAGCTCCATTATCTGCATCTTGGATAAAGTATCTATGCTCCCTAGATAAAAACATTTTATCTATTCTAGACAGGGCTCAAAATCTTATAAGAGCAGCAATTAAAATTGGTACTTTCCAAGAGAGGACTACCAGACCTCAAAATGTCATCAAATCTCATATTAAGAGAAATATCTTGCTAAAAACCTTCCCAGAGCTGGAAGCATAATAAATTTCAGCCCTGACTGAATATCTTCAGAGAATAAAAAAAAAAAGTACTTCAGTTTCCAGGAAACATTGTCTTGTCCACCCTAAAAGACACTAGATCTCTGCATACTAATGAAAAAATGTCAACTTTTGTACCTGGGCATATATGGGTTAACCAAAATAATTTTAGTGGGTCAAGCCAACCTTTTCAAGTTGCATACCTACCGTGAGGATCACACAATTTTTTTTTCCTTTTCTAAAGGGACACCATTTATAATTAAAATACAAGTACAAGCCATTCTTTTTCCACCTTGATAGAAAACTCCACAGACATATTAGTATCTACATGTAGTGAGCTTTAAATGGTCTTCCAGGAGATAAGTATTTATTGCATTAAAACTATATCTGGGAGTAAATGATTTAAGAAGCCAAATATCTTAGAATATTTTATGAGGGAATTAAAACCATTAATAATTCCAAGAAATAGACAAAAAGCTAATTTCTCTAACTGTAAATGGGTAAAGTGAAGTAAATCTGCCCTTTCACTAAACCTAAACAAAAGCATAAAACAGCGGCACAGTACTCAACATTCTTCTTCTCAACAAAGGAAGAAAAGAAGTGTGCCTTAGAAGCACAGAAAAGATCTAACCTATTTACAATCTTTCAAATACAGCATTAAAAACATATTTACATTATTTGTGCTTACTTTCAGGGAGGGGACCAAATGTCTTAAAAAGGAGAGCATGACAGAAAGCACTTAGTGTAATGAAATGCTCCAAGAAAAAAAATGAGTTATAATCAAAATTTCATTCCTACCCTGTTACAGGCACCCACTGGTGGTGTACAGTTCTCAAAAAAGCAGGTCAAATAGCAGTAATAAATTACGGCTACAGAAACAGCAAAGAAAATTACAGGGCAAATGTCCTATAGACAGTTATGTGGCCTCATTGATGGGGAGCAACTGAGGCAACAACACATTTTCTACAGTGCTTATCCTGTGTTTAAACAATGGAAACGGTTCCAGCATGACTTAATCTTTCTTGAGTATCTCCTAACCATTATCGGTGGATGGTTACATCTCAGACCACCATTAGAAGTGAGCAAACTACTACCACTAACTAGACTCTCAAGTCTAGTTTTATTTTGTTGAGGACAAAAAAAGTCACTCCCCTTCCCGGCAAGGTAAGTTTGAAAATCTCTGGGTAAAGGGATTTAAATTTTATATACTGCTTCTTGGCAAGAAAATAGCAAAAATGTGTTACATTGGTTTTAATACAATGATCATTACCACAAAAAAAAAAACACAATTGGATGAAGTGAACACTTTCTTCCAGCTATCAGGGGATACAAAACACAATTGGATGAAGTGAACACTTTCTTCCAGCTATCAGTGTTTACAAATGAGTGTATTCAATGTGGAGTTCATTTAATGGAAGGTCTGCCCAGTCTGAGAGTTTGGCTTTCATGAAAGATGTAGAATCATTTCCCTCTGCCCTTTCCAGTATACTCAAAGTGCAAGTTTTTACATTTTTTGCAATCCTCCAGATCCTGACATTTCAAGTGTTTCAATGGCTGATTCTGTTGATGTAGTTCTGTGAAGAGAAGTTTGTAGGTTGTCTGAAAGTTCCTGATGTTATTCAGAATGAATGGACAGTGCACGTTCTACCCCTTGAAGTTGGGCTTTGTTTTGTTTTGAGATGTGTAACAGCTGCTGACTAACTACAGTCAGTTGACCCACAATCAACTTACATCTGTCTGCCATAGTGTCATGATGCCTTATATATGCTGATTTGTGTCTTTTGGCTTTTCCCGGTTAGGAGTCGCCACAGCAGAACTCCGGTTAGCTAATGATTGGCAGTTGATTTTTACGTACCGGCTTGCCAGGCCTGACGCACAACCTTCAACGAAGGTACGCCCATTCACGCATGTCTCCACGTAGAAGACGCTCTAACTGAGAATCGAACCGGACAGTGTCTTACTGTGAGGCGACAACGCTACCGCAGCACCACCACCATACACAACATAAACTCAGTATCATTTATACATTGTTTTGACTGTCCTGTGTATGTATAAGGAAAATGGTGGTGCACTTATAAAAAAAATCTACTGGTGAAGCTTTAATGCACTGAATAGATTCTACTACAAAAAATGAACCCAAATAAAAGAAGAGACTAAGTAGTGAAAGGAAGATAAGAAAAACTGCTGAGTTCAAATCTAGAAACTAAACAGTGTGCATAATAAAATCTTAATACTCTGCTGAAGGTGAATTACACTGCAGCAAGTTACAACAGTGAAAAATGTAGCACTTATATGAACTAGGTTATCACGTTTGCTTTGCGAACTGCTTTGTGTTTAATGCAAGTAATTATCATTTGCAGTTAGAAAGCTGGTGACTGCTCTCTGTAAAACTAATGGAGAACTGTGGTGCTTCTTAAGTCCACTGCTTGTGAAAAGGTAAAAATATAGCCTGCTAGCAAGTTTAAAAAAAATAATTAATAAAGTGCAATGTGTAGAAACCAATTACAAACAGTGGAATTTATACAGCACAGAATCAGACTGAGTACTGTCTGAACAGCAGCAGAAAACTTGTATCAAAGCATATACATGAAAAGGAAGTCTTATGGAGCTCAGAGTTTTTAATACGAAAGAAATATTGTCTTTACAGCCCCGTGCCCATACAATGATATCTCTCACATCAGTGAAGAGTGTTTCTGTGAAACTATCTGGAGCGACAAAAGCTGTGCAC
The DNA here is from genome assembly GCF_019279795.1 of Protopterus annectens. NCBI lineage: Eukaryota > Metazoa > Chordata > Ceratodontiformes > Protopteridae > Protopterus > Protopterus annectens. The sequence continues at coordinate 303,995,070 of NC_056747.1, read as the reverse complement.
TGTAAATTTTGTTAATTTAATGCTAGTGTAAAGTACAATAGCAGACAAAGATAAGTGTGTGGTTACCACAAACAAATGAATCAACTAGTATGACATTGAAAAGGAAACATTTGTTTCTGGTTCTAGAGGATGTTAAAAGGCAAAAACTTATGTTAGAGGTAATAGAGATCTTGTTAGGGGACAAACCTAAATCAGCAGGCCGGCAATGAAGGCCTACAGTCAGCCTCCTCTATAAAGCCAAACTATTTAGGAATTTGTAAATACAACAGTCTGTTAGTGCTCTACAGCAATGCAAAACGTTGTCAGGGCATTGACAGAGAGAACAGCAGCAAAGACTGCCAGGGGGCACTGAATTTATCTCTCACTTTGTGACATAGTAAGTACTCTGGTCAAAGGACTCTTTTTAAGGCATGATGCAGGCCATGATGACAGTAAGCAAAACAACAGACAGTAAAATTGAAAGAGATGGTTTACTGAAAAAATGAAAATAAAAGGAAAGTTTGATGACTGTCCTTACCAAAAAATGCTATTTTTCCAAAAGATTTTATGAACTTTCCAAGCAGGCTGGAGCAGAAAAAGAAAAGATTTCTAATTCAGGTGATACATCAAATACAAGTCAAAAAGTAAATGTGTTGAGGCAGAAAAGCAGAGAATGGCTGTAAGAGTGTCTGATTTGTCAAAGCCAGTTTGAGTTCTCTGAAGAAGAACGACAAATTAAAGTAAGATGTAGAGGATATGAAAGAACTATAGAAATAATTGTCTGATCAGCTCCAGAAAGCGAAGTAAAGCAAACCAAAAGAAAAGAGAGCCTGTTTTAGGAGAACTGGAAAAGACAATGCTTAAGCTGAGAAAACAAAGGGAACTGAACCCAAAAGAAACAAATTGTCAGTTTCACACTTAAGCAGACTAAGTTTCAAGAGTTAGAAGGAAGAAATATGGCAAGAGTTACAAATTGTTAATGGCACTATTTTGATCTGAAAAAAGTTTCAAAATGTGCAATTAGATCTGCGTTATTAAAGGTACAACTCAAGAGAATGAAAATAAAGTCAGGAAATGTGCACAAATTCTTGGCCACTTCCATAAAGCAAAAACAAGACACTTTTGCCAAGTTTTTGCCAAGTTTATACAACAAAATAAATCTGAAAATGTAAATGAAAATAAACTTGACAGTTGATGATGGAGAATTTAAAAAGCCTGTAAAGAACAACAATGATGTAATAAAACTAAATTAAATAAAGTTGCCCAGCGCATCCAAGATCTGAAAATTTAAATGGAATGCAGGCCTTGTTAATGTACTAAAGGAAGAGAAGATAAAGGTGTATATTGCTTGAGTCCTAAATAAAAAAATGGAATGTGAAAGTAAAATCCAGAGCAAATATTTAGGTGAAGCAAATAAAGTAAAACAATGAGAGTCAATATATCTGCTTTTTTTTTGGAAGATGTCACCTTTGCTACCCATGCTACCTACCTATCATATAGTTTGCCATGATTCAGATGAAGATATTCATACAGACACAGCATAGAAGAGCACTGCATGTTGGCATTAATATTTAGTTGTCTCTGCTTTACTCTTAGTGTCTGAAGCATTCATTCATTACCTTTGGTTACTACGCATATGCCCTGCCATCAAGAATGCATATGGATTCCCCAAATCTTTATCACTCCCTTGCACACTCATTTTCCTGAGCCTTGAAGGAGTACAAGCACATGTATAACTCCATACCTCACAAAGGCCATCATAACATTTTGTTCAATGAGAATTCTAGGGCTCTTTCACTCTGTGCAGACTTCTCATTTACAATGCATCGTACCCCTAGACTCACAACTTTCATATGTACATTACACTGCTTATGTAAGGCTCTTGTGATTTACCACTCATCATTCACCTTCAGCAAACGCTCTGTGTGCAGCATTTAATGCAGAGATATGGTGAACATACCCAAGGTTTCTCTATAATACACTTAACTGCACATTCTTAACTGCACATTGTTTATAAATTATTAAAGTAGGACAATTTGGGTTTTGCCCACAGTTCTATATAAACTTTGACAACATTTCTACTGAGTGATCATACCTTATACTGTTCTAACAGTAACACTATAGGATGTAAGCGGTTATAGTTTGACATTCAGTGTTCAAATCCTCAGCTATACCCTCTCATTTCGTCATTATTAAATTACTCTCCATTGCCGGTATACAACCTTTGGACTGACCCATAACATTTATCCACAACTGAATAACCTATATTAAAGATTCAGAAGACTTTTAGATCACATGCTTCCATCACTAAAATGGATAAAATGAGCAATTATGTTAAGATGCCATACTTTTGTTTTTTAACTCAGTTAAATCCATCGCTACAATTTTAATGCATCTTGCAGCCTGTGGTAGTTCCACAACTGCCCAGGCTTAGACTTGTTACATTTTATGAATGCTTTGTCATACCAGATCCCTTCAAAGGCGTCTTACTATGGTACAGAACAGCTACTGGACCACTCCTACTTCAATTTGACATTTTGTCTGAAAATACTTAACTGGAAGTGCAACTCTTTACAGACTAGATAACTCACCCATCTTCTAACTTAAAAATTCCCCACCATGGTTTGTGGGTTGTGTTATACTGAATCTTTTTTTATTTAGTTCAGTATTATGGCTATCCAGCCATTTGTCTCCACACACTGCATGTGAGCATGAATTGACAATAATAACAAACACAAAGGACTCTGCAAGAAAAAAGTCTGTACCTATGAGATAATCTTTTTAAAACAATATGTTACACAGTCTACCACTTTTATTTTTACTTGTTTAATTCTGACTGGATGCTCTTTTGCCCATTTGAATGTGGTTTAGTAAACAGGACATTTTGATTGAATGTGGTTTAGTAAACAGGACATTTTGATCTCCTGTGAAAACAGTCCAAAGGACTGAAACCAGGCAAATGTTCCACTGGGCGATTCAGACAAAGATTCTGTGTTGTCTTCTGGGAAGTGAAGAAAGCAGCATCACACACAACTTGAATCACTCATTCGCCCCTGTGACCCCTGTTTTCTTACTAAAAAGAAACTTCAAAGTAGGTTTACAGAAGGTCAGATACACATATGCAGTCAGAGCCATTTTTTCTGGGCATTCGCACAAGAACTGCCCGGCAACTTATGGACAACAGCACATCAGGAAAAGTCATGCCAAACTTTTACATATGATTACGTTATTTGCTCAAACTTAGCAACATAACCTGCCATATGGACTGTATGGTCTCCAGTAATGCTGTCAAAAGCAAGTACTGTCATTGCCCTTCTCATAAACTCAGAACTAACTCTATTGAATACCTCCTCTACATAAAGCCCCATCAACAACAGTGAGGGTCTTTTTTGCACTCTGCTGCCCTCTGAATTATCATTACTCTTGCTAGTGTTGTCAAATGTTTGTCTCCCCTCCACAAAACCACACCGATCCATATCTGTCAGTTTTGTTAACACCTTAGCCATTGTAGTATAGACAAATGCTTTATCATGGTTCAAAACTTAAACTGGTCTATAGGAAGTTGGATTTAAAGTGTCTTTGCTCTCTTTGTGTACTACAGACACCATTCTTTCTTCCAAGATGCTGGTACACCCTTTCCTTTTACAATATTGTTAAATAAACCTTCTAGATCTTGACCACTCCCCCCCCCCATAAATTCCAAGGCATACCATCTGTTCCTGGAGACTTCCCTGTTCATGGATTACACACCACCATTTTTATCTCACCTCTCTCATCTTAGCTATTAAATCTTGAACCTCATATTCCTCTAGCCTTGGCATATTTAAATCTTCCATAAATATTTCCATTTCTTTTTTCTTGGCTCTTTCATTCCTCTGTTCTATACAGATTTTCACAAAATTTCCAAAATTGCTCTAATACCTCCATAAGGTCTCTGGATATTTTTCAAGCTATAGGCTCCCTAAGCTTGGCAACACCCCTTTCTATTTTCTGTTGCACGAGTTGTTGCACTAATAGTTTTTTCTACCCTGGGACTGTCAAAAAAAATACTTGCTTAACAACAACTTTTCTATATTCATGCATATTATCCAAATACTCTGTCTTCCCTTTGGCACTCAGCAATTGCTCCTCTTCTTGAATTCCCCTTCATCTGTAGTACTTTAGATTTTGATAATCCCTATAACTAATTTCTATTTCTTCTTTCTCTCTCATTTCTACCATATTTTAAATTCCACTTTCATTTTATCCCATTCCTTAGCTGCTATCCATTCTGAAGACATTTGCATATTCCCCAGTAACTCTCAAATTGTTTCCACAGCTATTCCATAAATCATCTCTTTTAAAAAAGAAAACAGGAATAGTGCCAGTGTCTCATTTTTACTAGATTAGTCTGCAACTTTATCTTTATTGGTGCATGGGTTGAAATAGTTACTGAATGAGTTTAAAAATTTTCAATTAAATACAGATGCTTCTGTGAAATATAATGACTGCCCAATCTAATCCAGTCATTGTACCTTGGGGAATAACATAAATTATGTCTGGATTCCTGCTAGCAATTTTAAATCTTCCATTTCAAGTTCTCACCATTTTTCTTCTGAAACCACCACTCTTTTGTTATATTTTCCCCCAGTACATCTGCATCATTACAAACCAAGTTCCAATACCCACTCATGAATAATATTCCCTACTCAAAGCTAATTACCTCTCCCATAATTTTCTTAGGCTCCTTAATAGTAGTTTTAGATGGAATGTAATTACATGCCAGTGTAATTCTCCTTCCTTGCCAATAACCCTTACTACCACAAACCTACAACTGCCTCTATTCTCATTATTAAGACCCCCCCCTTTCCTTTGTCAATGATACTCCACTGAATAACCATTCTAAAATCATTTATTTGCCAAATTCACATGCTTATTTCTAGCAGTGAGTCTCCTGTAAAACTGCTATTTCTATACCAGTGTTTCTCAATCATTGGGCTACGGCCTGGTACCGGGCCCTGGCATCAACTATAGCGGGCTGTGAGTGGTTGAGAAACACTGGACGGTTTCAGAGAGTGATACAGCGAGAGACTGTGTGTGTGTGTGTGTGTGTGTGTGTGTGTGTGTGTGTGTGAGAGATCAGAAGAGAGTGAGAGCGATGTGGTAGTGAATGAAAGTATGAATGAGAAAGTGGGTGTGTGAGAGCGCAGTGGCATAGCTACAGGGGGGTGCGAGGGGCATACTTTTGAGACTGTTTAAGTAAAAAAAAAAAAAAAAAAAAAAAAGTTGTTTTACCTTTGGGACAAATTTTTTCTTTCCAGTCTGGTCATATCATGTCAAGAACGCAGCTTTCTAAGGTTATACAAGCAATGTTTAAAATGTGTCCCTGGTTTTGGGCCTTTGTCCCCCCCCCCCAATAAATTTTGGCTTTTTCTGGATTTATTGTGCTGCAAAAGTGAGAGATACAGTTGAATGTCAAGTGGATTTTACAAGGAGCTGAGAGCTTCAGGGGAAGAGAAGTTTAGTGCTGCTTATCCCAAGTCTGTTTGCATTGTTAGTAGCATAACAAGTAGTATAATTGCTTTTCATTACAGAAGGCTGTGGGTTCTACTCCCACAGTATGAAGATGGACTGCTGATACTATATTGTGTTGTACGTTTAAAGGGGGTGGATGGTGCTTTCCTGAGAATGTCTTCCTTTGGTGGGACACCTAGTAACTATGAACCTGTTATCAGTTTGCCATCCATTCCCTACAGCAATATTACTAAGAGGAGAAGAGGCTACAAGTTTGGCACCAGTTTTGAAAAAGAAAAGGAGCATATTATAATGCCCCATAACTTGGTCTCAAGTTTTTTATTCAAAGCAGTTTTTTATTGTTGGTTACATTTTTGCTTTCCATTTTTCTTTTCTTTTTATTTTTATTTTCATTTATTTTGGTAAGCATGTCATTTGTTTAAACAGTTCTTAAAGGCAGTTTTATTGTTTTTAATGTATTTATTACAAGTAAATGTGAAGGGTGAGCAGTTTTTGGCATACAGGGGTGCATTTGGAAGCACACCATTGAGCTTACCCAAGCCTATCCAACACTTTATTAGTTCATAACATATTGGAACGCAATTGCAGTCAAGCTCATTCACAGTCATTCTATTTAATCAAAGTCATTGTGAGCATTTTTTAATTTATATTTTTAACAACATTTGAAGGAGTAATAACATTTAGGATGAAAAATTTCAAAAATATATATATTTTTTATTTTTATTTTTATTTAATAGTTTCCAAAGAGCATTTAATATTAATTATATGTGTTGTTTAATTAAGCATTTTTTTGCACAAAGAACCCTGCAGGGATAAAATCCTTGATTTACAATTAATTAGGTATTTTGCATAATTGGTGTGATGGAACAATTTAATTGTAATAAGGGCAATGTGCTTTTAGTATAAAAGCTTGTTGTTTTTTAATTTAGTTACACTTGAAAAAGCCTGGTACGACCAGGCGAAAGCGCTTGTGACTAAATCAGTTTTTCCTTGTTGTTCGTTGGAATAAAAGTCTTAGTTTTTGAACTGTCTGCAGAGCCTTTATACGGAGTTCAAAGTCTAACTGAATTTGAGGGTTGGTTCAATCGGAACAGTACTCACATCAGCAGTATTGTGAGGTAGTTTGCAGTGTGCTTGTCACCGGACTTCTTTGATCCTTCTCCGGTGGTTTTCTAAGCAACGGTGGTTCTCTCTACATTATTTATAACAAGTAGTATAATTGCTTTTCATTACAGAAGGTTGTGGGTTCTACTCCCACAGTATGAAGATGGACTGCTGATACTATATTGTGTTGTACGTTTAAAGGGGGTGGATGGTGCTTTCCTGAGAATGTCCTCCTTTGGTGGGACACCTAGTAACTATGAACCTGTTATCAGCTTGCCATCCATTCCCTACAGCAATATTACTAGCTTATCATTTTTAATGTAACATAGGCAACTTATTCTTCAAGTGCAACAGGTACTTTATTTGTAGATGAAACAATGAAATATAAAGTTGTTTGCTAGCAGCAACCTCTTCATTATTTACAGATATCTTTAATGTGGAATTAACTGTTAAATGTCTGCGTTTTTACATTCAAAATGTTAGTTACTGTTGGAACTAGTGTTTAGAATTGAGAGATTCATACATTTATCTTTATTAAATTAGATACTTTGCATATATAAATATTTGGCGTGTGTATGTGATAAAGTGTTTTGCTGACAATTTGATATCCTCCTGCTTTGGAAAGGTATTTATAAGTAAATTTGCTGGAACTGGGCCCTCGTCTTATAAAAAAAGAATTTATCTGTCCCCAGCCTCTCAAAGGTTGAGAACCACTGTTCTATACAACATTTTATAATATAATTCAATATCTAATGCTTCTTGTCCATATTTACAATGTCATTCACATTATCAATAAGGCACTGACAGCTTTCTTTGAAAAGCTGCTATTAGTTTCACAAATGCTACATGACAGTTTTTGGTTCTAGAATGACTTTGAACCAATTGTTAGCGACTTGCTGTACATCAGCAGATAAGCTGTCCAATCACTGAGCTGTTCA
>NC_056747.1:303900035-303982535 GCF_019279795.1 Protopterus annectens | reverse complement strand
GGTGGCACAAATGTCATCAGTAGGAGTCCTGGATAGAAAGGTTGAAGAAGTTGAAACTGACCTGGAGTGAGCTCATGGTGGTCTTGGTAAGGTCGAGCCTTTTTGTTTATACACATAAGAAATGCAATCAGTGAGCCATCATGGTAATGTAACCTTTGACAAGGAGATAAACAACTGATCTAATTTCCTGAATGTTTTCGTTCTATGGAGGTAAACTCGCAACTGTCTGTGTATCCAACAAATGAAGCATATATTCCCCTTTACTGGAAAGTTCTAGGAAGAAAACTGGCAAACTTATGGACTCGTTAAGAGTGAATCAAGAGGTCACTGTCTGACAATAGGATGGGCTGGTGCAGAGAGAATCCCTGAAATTATGAAAAGGACATTTTGAGAGGACAAGGCTTGGAGTTCAGATACTTATTTAGCAGATGTAATAACATCTAAAAATATTGTCTTACACATTAAAAAATTTACGTCAACATTTGCTGCAGGTTTAAAAGGAGCCTGAGTAAAGACTTGGAGAAGAACTAACAAATCCCGGGGGGTAGTAGGACCCTTGCAAGGTGGTCTATGTAAAAATGTGTATTTAAGAAAGGTTTTGCATGACTTGAGTGAAGCCAACGATAAATTATCGTTACTTGCATGATAATTAGAGACTGCAGCAAGTTGTACCTCACTCTTGGAGTAACTTACACCAGCATGGATAATGGAGGCCAAAAAATCTAACACTGCTGGGATGGGTGCCAAAAATGATCTAAGTGCCTTTCATTGGCACAAACAGAAAATCGTTTCCATGTATATCTTCCTAATGGAAGTCTTTATGGAAAGAATTAAGGGTATATGGTACTTGGGATGAAAGTCTGGAATGTCTAGCTGTCAAAGGAAGTGGAAAAACCATGCGGTTAGTTTGAAGGCTTGAATGACTGGCTGAAGTAGTCTGGATGGGTGAGGCAGTAGATCCGGGGAGTAATCCTGAACCCAAGGAGAGTATATCAGAGATGAGGCTGATTAGGCCAGAATGGAGCAATGAGGAACACCTTGCTTTTCTGCTAACACATTTTCTGAAGAAATTTGGGTATGAGAGGCATCGGAGGATAAGCATATAGGAGAGATGGGGGGGGGTGAATCGTACATCAGAGTTTCTTTCTGTGGCTCCCCTTTGGGGGGGAGATTAGGGCAAAATACCTGATGTATTTGAAATTGTGAGAAGAGATAAAGAGATTGCAGCCTGGTTGAACCTACTGGTGAAAAATCTGTTCCACCACTAAAGGATTGAGAGACCGCTTGTGAGGCAGGAGAACAGACCTGCTTAGTCTGTCTGCTAGAACTTTGTTCCACTTCCCCGGGATGTGCATTGCTGAAAGAAAGTGGTTGGAAGAGACTGTCCCTTGACACACTCTCACTGCATCGCAACACAATGGATAAGAGCATGTTCTCCCGTTTGTTGATGTATCAGACCACCACCATGTAGTCAGTCTGTATATATCAATTGTCCCTTGAGGGAGTGAGTCTTGAAACACCTGCAATGCTAGGAGAACCACCCCTAATTTCCAGGACATTGATATGAAGGTAGATCTCTAAGGGGGACCACGTGCCTTGGACTTTCTGTCCCATGTAATGTCTCACCACTCCAACTGGGAAGTGTGTGTGGTTACTGTGTCCTTGGGCAAGGGCAGAAAAAAAGGCTGGCCATGGAAGACCTCCAGTGCGCGACTCCACCAGGACACATGCTGTTTGCAAATATTTGTTATTTGAATAAGGAAGGTCATGGGACATTGTTTCATAGACAACTGTACTACTAGGGTACACTGAAGTACTCTCAAACAGTATCTTGCAAGAGGCAGAAGGGTTATGGAAGCAACCACTGACCCCAAAAGTTGATGGACTAATCTGGCTGATGGTGACTAATGACACAATAGGAAAATGGCTTGATACTGCAATTTGGATATTCTGGATTAATGGTGTAGAGTCATTTGAGAAACTGTATTCATGAGCACCTTTGAACTCCAAGTTTGAGTGGGAGAGAGATGGGACAATTAGTAGCCTGTGATACCCTGCTGAAGGCATAACTGGAGTAGGTAGTCCCTGACATGTGCCAATAAATGTCTGGTGAGAGTGGTGAACAGCTGCAGCCACTGCCATACATTTGCTGAACACCCAGAAGAGGACTGAACATAGACCACAGGGCAGGGCTCTGACCTGAAAATGACTGTCTTCCAGTCGGAAGAAAGGCATCTTCTACATCTGTCTATTTGTTGTGTGATAATATACATACCAAAGATCTATTGAGCACATCCAATCATCCTTCCTCGGATGAAGGACTGAACCATGACCATTTGGAACTTCAAGTATTTGACTAACTGATTCAAGTGGCCTAAGTCCAATACTACCCTTACAGCCTTAGCTTTCTTCAGTACCAAAAGGAATCTCGAGCAGGTTCCATGCCCTTGCTGGTTAGATGACACCTTTTGGATTACTCTCTTTTTTTTTTGCAGTTTTTCTATTTCTAACACTGCTTCCTTTATTTGACTGGGTGGTATATTGGGACTTTTTCTGGAATAAGTGTGGAGGAGAAGGGAAAAGGGAATACAACAACCTCTGGTAACTGTTTCCTGCACCCAGACATCTTTGATGGTGGACATCTAGGCCTTCATGTGCAGAGATAAGCATCCCCCGACTGCCTCCAGTGTGCAGAAGTTGGGCAACTGTTAAGGGATAATGTGAAGGCTTCTTGGAAAAGCTACATCTGAAGCTTTAGGTATGTGGTCCCCTTCTGCCAGGTGGGTGATGTCTGCCATTACAGTTCTCTTCTCTGACATAGTCCAATGCAGTATATCCAACACGCTGACTGCTACCTCTCGTAGTAAATTCAGCAAACAAGTAAATAAACACTGTTAATTAAAACCAAAAGTGTTTAATAAACACATAAATACATGAAGTTGAGCGCTTTCACTCGAAAACCGAGCTTCATCAGGACAAAATAATAACTAGTACAAACCCTTTAAATAGTTATTTTGGCGCCAATTCAGAGCAGCATATCAATAAATATTAAAAGAGACATATCACCATTATAACAAATCACATCTAAACAAATAATGTAAAATAACATAAATGTTTACATAAAAATGTATTATCTGTCCATATTAAGTAAAGATTTAATAGACAGATAATCATTGATTCCTGGGGGTGTGGTGGCATCAGTATAAACTTGCCACCACAATTCTCTATACGCTAAATAATTTTTAATATTGCCCCCTCTAGGATTACAAGTAACTGTTTCTAAAATAAAAAAAATTTAAAAATATGATCATTTCCAAATTCCATAACATGCCTAGACAATGCATTTTTTGTGTCATTCTTTTTTATACAATAAAAATGTGAATATTGGGTATTGAAATCAATGAAAATGTAATGATGGAATTCAACAGTTTATTTGATTCCTTTGGGTTTGAGTACATGAAACTACTTATTAAATGCAATGATGTGAAGCTATGTAAATGTATTAGTGAAGTGGAACACCTGAACAACATTATTATACAGGATTTATTGTTTAGTCAGTGGGAAAAATTTTATTTTAAGCAATTTTCTTTAGCAGATGAACGGGCGAAGAAGGCCTTTGAATGCAAGCTAAAGAAACTTAGTAGGGACAAAGATCAATATAAGAGACAGACAAGTTATAATTGGAATACAAACAAACAAAACAAAGATAGATTTTTGCAAGATCAGCCAAATGAATACTTAGACAAGGGTGATTATAGGGAACAGGATTTTTGTTATACACAAGAGAAAAAGTATCAGGGGAAATGGAGGAAGGGGGCGAAATGGAGGAAAAAATATTGAACATCCATTTACCCCAGCCAATGGTGGGTGGTATACAAACATCCAATAATCCAATACACAAGAGGATATACTTAGAATTGATGAAGTTATTAGTGAATATAATAACTTCAAATTTTTTAACTATAGCAATGTTAGATTGGATAAAGCCCACTTTGGCCTTTTGTCTAAAGGGTTAAAATTTATACCTACACCTAGATATCGGATAGTGGATACTATTTTTGAATTTAAGAGATTTATTAGGAAACTCAACTTAGCTGTTATGTTTAATGATAAGCAAGGGCAGAATTTTGATACTGGTAATGTCTTGAAGAAAAAAAGTACGTTTATATTCCATCTAGTAACCCTGTGGTGACCATTCTTGAGAATAGAGTTACTAAGGAGTTATACAATGTTAGTAAGAATCAAAATAATAAGAAATATCAAGGATGTAATAACTTAACTAAAGAGGAAACACGAACTTTGAACCATCTTAGGCAGGACAAGAGTATCAGAGTTATGAAACCCGATAAAGGTGGTGGCATTGTGATCTATGATGCCACCACCTATAGTGCTAATATTCACAATATATTACATAATTCGGGTAATTATACTGTTTCACACAAAAAGAAGAAACTGGTCTCACCACGATGTGCTTTGAAATAAAACTCTTTAGTCCTTGATGCAAAAATAGAATTAAAACTTTAAATCTTTATTCCATGTGACAAGAAGGTTGATAAGCGCTTTCGCATAGATACAACTATGCTTCATCAGATAACTTTTAAAAACAAAAACTCTCTATTTTAAACCAAAATAGGCGGGAACTTAACTCATTAAGTCTTCAATTTATCACTTAATCGGATGTGCAAATTCTGTTCTCAAGACCCTGAAAACCTTATTCATTCACAAGTGCAGGAAAAACAAAATAAGCATTTAACATTCCTTGTTACTTTCTTTCTGACAACCAAAATATATATATATAACAAATGTAGCTATCACCCACTTATGCACATCTCTTTTTAGAGCTATTCTTATAAAGAGCTACTTTAAGACGAACCTTGCTGTTTTGCCGGAAACTCTTGTAAACACTTTTAAACATTTTTAGGCAACCCATATATCTTGAATTTTAATGCATAGTCTTTAAAACATAGATTTCATATGAACTGCATACTTATATGTACTAACTAATAAAATAAATAATTAAATAACACATAAATATACAAATATATAAAATATATATATATATATATGTATCTATAAAAACTATAGCTTATTTACATATAAATTGCATATAAATTAATGGATAAAATTACTATAAAATATATGCGTTCATTTGATGTAAAAGACCTTAAAATGTTAAAACTGCACTAAAATGAACCATTATCACCTTAATAAAAAATTTTTTGCTGCATAGAAATCTAACCATGACATACACTTGGTTATTATGCCCAATATTTTAAGGTAAAAAAGCTGACATTCCATCTGAACAGGTTTAAATTAACGAATGCACATTCTTTAGCAATATTAAATCACCATCTGTTATTTAGTATAGGTTTGATAGAAACAAATTTGTTTATGCCTGGAGGGAGGTGGGCCCCCAGTCTCAAAATCCACTTTAATTCTGCCATAGCTAACATATTACTTGTATCACCTCTTCTCTTGTTCATAGGCACAATTTCTAAAATCCTAAAACAGAAGGTGTGTTTTTTGTTCTCCTTGATGTGCAAAGCTAAGGCATTGTTATCACTACCTTTCTTGATTTCATACAAATGGTTATAAATTCTATCAGTTAGCCTACGTTTGGTAAGGCCAACATAGAAAGCTGTGCATTTGTTGCAAGTTGCTAAATATATCAGATTTTTAGTCAAGCAGGTAGCATGGAACCTGGGAGTAAACTTGAAGTCCAAAAACGGATGAGTGTATACTTGTGATGTTGAAATATGGGAACATCTGTTGCAACTCATGCATGGAAAAGTACCAAGTTTATTATAAATAGTGATTGATGTACTATTATTATGAATGAAAGTATCACATAAAATTTGTTTCAGATTAGGACAATTCTCATACATAAATCTAGGCTTATCACCTACTATACTTTTTACTAACTCATCTGTGATTAATATGTTCCAGTTCTTACAAATAATTTTCTCAATCTGTTTCACATCACTGGTATATTTAATAACATATTTCAAAACCTTAGAACTATGCTGTGGATACCTTATCCTTGTAGGTGTGCCACTATCCTCATTCTTAATCCCTTTCTTTGGTGTAGCACCTATTATGACTTGATCTTTTATTATATCTCATCTAATGCTTTTGACAAGTGCATGATCATAGCCTCTATCAATAAATAAACTCTCCAACTTGTCAGCTTCTTTAATTAATGAAATATTGGACTTACAAAGTTTTGAGATCCTTATGAATTGGCTTTTTACTATGCCTGAAAATGTATGCCTCGGATGCATACTATCGAAGCTAAGCAAAGTATTAGTCCAACATGGTTTCCTATAAATGGAGGATGTAATGCTACCTTCCTCGGTCAGAGTAAGAGTCACATCTAGAAAATTTACCTTAGTAAATGAAGAGTCCATAGTAAATCTAAGGTAAGTTGTAGTGGTTTCCAAATATCCTAAGAACTGCTCAAATTCTTCCTTTGTGCCTTCCCATACAACTAATACATCGTCAACAAAACGTTTATAGTATCTTACTTTACTAAAAGTGGGATGGTCAAATAAATACCTCTTTTCCCAGCTAAAAACCACCAAGCTGGCATATGTATTAGCACAGGGGGTGCCCATGGCTACCCCCCATGTTTGTAAATAATTAGTATTGCCAAACATGAAAACATTATTGCTAAGAACTAACTCGAGAAGTTGACAAATTAGAATAATCTTATCACCTGTAAAAGAAGGTTCACTGACCAATAACTCCCTAATAGCTTCTAAACCTGCTTCATTAGGGATGGAGGTAAATAAATTTTTTACATCCAGTGTCACCAAAAGGTACTTGTCAGGTACTCTCTCTAACTTCAATTGTAGAACACTGTCTAATAAGTCATAAGAATCCTTCAAAATGGATGGAATAGATTCCACAACTGGCCTAAGACTGTGCTCAATGTACTTAGAAATGTTTGAAGTGACCCACCCCTTTCCTGAAACTATGGGCCTCATAGGAATGGGTGTAACTTGCTTGTGAATCTTGGGTAGTCCTTTGACTACCGGTATTAATGGATGTTCAATGAAGAAATAATTATGTAGGTCAATATTGATCTGTCTACAATAAAGTAGATCATTGAGAGTTTCTTGTACATTCATAATGACTATGTTGATATCATTTAAGCTAACAATCTTATAAGTACTAAAGTCAGAAAGTAAATCTAACATAAGTGCTACATAATCCTGTGTATTGAAAATAGCAATGCCTCCTCCCTTATCAGCAGGTCTGATGACTATGTCACTCATTTTCTTCATTTTAGTTAATGATTTAAATTCTGCTGAAGAAAGATTCACATAAGCTGCCCTCTTACTGTGTTTAGAAAACAAAGTATAAAAATCTTTTTCACATGTTTTTTGAAAACTTTCTACACTTACAGATGGTATCGGAACAAAGTTACTTTTACGTTTAAAAGACATATTACAATCCATGGTTGTTTCATTAGTGTCATTAAAAAACACTTTAAGTGAAACTGATCTACAAAACATTTATACAAAACAATTATACTGTTATTTCTTTAAATGAAGTCAATATTGCCCACAGAAGGATAGACATGTACTTAGAGGAATATTTATTAGATGAAAGAATTAACAAAGAACTTTATGATTTCTTAAAAGTGGATTTTCCTATTCTTCCTACAATTGTGGGCATTCCCAAAGTCCATAAGGATCATTTTAATCCACCTTTTCGCCCGATTATATCGGGCAGTAAGTCTAAGACCTTCCCCATAGGGGTTTACATTGATACTACTTTAAAGTTCATCTATAGCAAATTAGGACATTTAGTTAAAGATTCTTGGGAATTCTTACGGAATTTCCCAGTTAATAGCTATAGTCCAGACATTTTATTTTGTTCTATTGATGTAGTAGACTTATTCAGTTGTATCCCTGTTGAGGAAGGATTGGAGTCATTCAGTAGAAGTCTTAGTAAATATACCAACTTTTGTTGGGACAAAATTTCCTTGTTAGTGGAACTTATGAGTCTGGTATTAGAAAACAATTTTATTTTCTATGAGGGAGAACTTTTCAAGCAAACCAGAGGAGTAGCCATGGGGGCAGCTTGTGCCCCCATGTTTGCAAACCTGGTTATGCTTGATTGGGAAGAGAATAATGTTTTTGCTAGCACCTATTTTGGAAATATTAGTTATTATTCCCGCTTCTTGGATGACGTGTATATCCTGTGGAAGGGAGACAGTAATACATTTGAGTCTTTTGTGAATTACATTAATTCTAGTAGTAACTTTTTGAGATTTACTTATACAACAAGTAAAGAAGGGGTACCTTATTTGGATACACTTATTACCCACGACTCAGAAGGTTATAAGTCCATTATTTTTAGGAAGTCGACATTTAGTAACTCATATTTGGATTACTGTAGTTGTCACCCTATCAAAATGAAGATGAATATTTTTAAGGGACAGTGCATCAGGGCCATTAGAATGACCTCTAGGTACAATGATATGCTGGATGAGATTAAGTTTATTTCTTCTTTATTTGGTGACCGAGGTTATGATTCCAAAATTATGGACAATATAAGTAGTTTTGTTATTAGTCAGTGGGGTAAGAAGTACAGCTTATTACTGGGATCTAATGTGAGTAGTACAACAGATCATCACCTTACTGAATTAAATTTGGTTAGTACAGTAGACCAATCACAAATAGTTGAGAAGAAAACCTACAACAGATCTCTCATTATTGAATATGGATTATTTAGTAAGACTATTAAGGACATCTTACTTAGGAATTGGTATATCCTTACTGATTCCCAGACATTGGCAGATTTAGTTGGTCCGAGACCCCATTTTGTGTATAAGATGGGTAGTAATCTGAAACGTATACTGGAGAAAGACAATGTTAATGGTCATAATAAGATGTATACAAACGACTCACATACGACTAAATGTGGGACTTGTAATCAGTGTTTTGCAATTAATGAGAGTTACAGTCTTATTATAAAAAATTACAATCATTTAAAAATATACCCCTCTAGGGGTAATTGCAGAACGACTATGTTGGTATACATCGCAGTTTGCTCAGCTTGTCATAGTTATTACATAGGAAAGACTGAGAGGCAGTTGAGGCAGCGGATATATTCACATTTTTATTGTATAAAAAAGAATGACACAAAAAATGCATTGTCTAGGCATGTTATGGAATTTGGAAATGATCATATTTTTAAATTTTTTATTTTAGAAACAGTTACTTGTAATCCTAGAGGGGGCAATATTAAAAATTATTTAGCGTATAGGGAATTGTGGTGGCAAGTTTATACTGATGCTACCACACCCCCAGGAATCGATGATTATCTGTCTATTAAATCTTTACTTAATATGGACAGATAATACATTTTTATGTAAACATTTATGTTATTTTACATTATTTGTTTAGATGTGATTTGTTATAATGGTGATATGTCTCTCTTAATATTTATTGATATGCTGCTCTGAATTGGCGCCAAAATAACTATTTAAAGGGTTTGTACTAGTTATTATTTTGTTCTGATGAAGCTCGGTTTTCGAGTGAAAGCGCTCAACTTCATGTATTTATGTGTTTATTAAACACTTTTGGTTTTAATTAACAGTGTTTATTTACTTGTTTGCTGAATTTACTACGAGAGGTAGCAGTCAGCGTGTTGGATATACTGCATTGGACTGTTACTTATTTTGTTGTTCCAACTCGCAACTCTTTTGTTCTTCTCTGACATAGGGGAATCTGTCTTCATAGGCGTCCTGAGAAAACCTTTGCGATTTACAAAACCACATCTTTCTACTCCCTTTCTGATTTCTTGAGAAGATCTTCTGAGGTATAGAAAAATGTATCCCTATGTCAGATCACAGATTTTTACTTCTTGTTCACTCCTAGAGAGTCTCTCTTTAACTTTACTTGCAAACAAACAGTCTTTGTATCCTCTGCCGACATGGACCCCGAGAGGCATTTGCAAAGCTTCTTTGTCAAGTCTCTCTGAAATCTTGTAAAATGTCCCAGGTAATTATATCACCAGGGTAAAGGTCACTCAGGCAAAAACTTGCTTCCCAAATCTGTCCAGGGACCTAGTCTCTCCGTTAGGAGGATGGACAGAGGGACCTTCCTCAGCAAGCTCCTTCTTGGTGGCTGCTGCTGCCACCATTGCATCAACTGGGGACCCCTGTTCCAATGGGTGCTGTCCTTGGGCGCAAATAGATACTTATCTGGTTTCTTTGGAATAGGTTCTGGGGTATCCAGAGCCTTCCAAGCCAGACAGGAAATGAGGTCCACAATTTTGTCCACTGGGGGTACTACCCAGGATGTAGCTGAGCTAGTTCCAAAAGCCTAAAGAAAACACAACTGTCGCAGAAGCTTGAGAATCTGTCAAAACAAGATGTTCTCAAGGCGTGATCTTGGGGACCTCTCCCCTTCATCGAAGTCGGTGTCCTGTGGGGAATCAATGTACCACCTCTTGCACTTACTCTTCCGGAGAACACCCTCATGGGGGTGATTGGAGGAAGACCTGGAAGTGTGTGGAGGAGTCCTGTAAAAGGACTGTCTCAAGACTTGAATGGACCAGTTGCCCCACTTGAACAGAATGAGCACACTCAGGACCCAGGGCAGACAGTTGTGGAGGGGGGAAGACCAGAGGGGAGGTAAAGGGATCCTGTCTTCAGTCATGTGAAGAGCTCGCTCCACTGCCTTGAATGCAGATGCCGATGGAGAGTCCAGGACTGCTCCAGTAGGAGCCACAGCACCTATCTAGAGAAATCCAAGACTTCCCCATAACCCTGACTTGATGCAGAGGTTGGAGTCGAACTGTCTGGTGCCAAAGCCTTGAGGGGAAGGGAGGGCTCAGAAAATCTCAGAATCAAACCCCCACCCACAGAACTGCCACCGAAGCTGCAGCTCCAAGATTTCTCCAGCTCCAACATGGTCAGCACCAGTTGGATCAAAGATGATTTCGGAATCGACAAAGGCCAGGTCATTGGATCTGAGCCAGACAATCTCAGAATTCTGGGATGCTGAATCTCCAAAGTCAGACGGAGGATTGGAGTAGGAGTCAAAGTTGATTGGGTTGGTCCAAAGATCACAGGTCCAATGGGAGACAGAAGTACCACAACTTAATTTGGGTCCTAAGAAATGTTCTCATCATCCTGTCCACATCCGCTTCAGACAGGCTTCTGGCAGACTTGAAGGATAAGGATATAGATGGAGGTCTAGAAACTTTACAGGGAGTTTCTTGCAAAAAAGGAGAATAAAGTCTCAAAAAAATTGGCTCTGGAGAGAAATGAGACTGTTTATGGGATGGAGACTTGCATGAAGCCAACACCAGATCCAGAGAGGTGGACAGATCCAAAACTTGACATATCTTGGAAGACGGCGCTGAAGTTGGCATCAAGTGAGGAGAATATTCAGGGGAGCACTTTCCTAACTCTTCAGACTTCTTCTTTTGATTTTTCCTTAGGCTTCTCTTTCTCCCCGTGAGATTTGTTCGCTGGTTTATTTGCAGAAGGGGAAGCTCCAAGTACTGAGGAAGAAAAAGAAGATAGCAATCCCTTGGGAATTAGCTTGCTCTTCATTCAACCAAGGCTCTGTGGTTGAAGCTGGAACAAAATGTCACCTCTGGCCTAAAGATGAGTGGCCCCAAGACAGTAGATGCATTCATAGTGGGCATATGAGTTAGGTATTTTGTGCCCACATGATGAACATTTTTTTAAAACCTGTTGGCTTGTCTGACATTATCCTATCAAGTCAAAAAAAAACCATGAAACAAATTTAAAAAACAGAGAAAATAGCTAAAGAAAAAGAACAAGCAATTTACCAACAATGGCACCAAGAAATTCTTTATTTAAGGGAAAGAAAATATTAACAGTACCAAGACTACTATAAATATTTGAAGGAAGAAAAAGAAGAAAAGGGTGCTAGGCATAGAGAGAACAGCTATAACAATAATATATCAAACTTTATTTTAAACTACAAGGGGGGTAGGAGGAAAACAGAGTAATAGAAATACCCTGAAGAAACAGGATAACCTTAAATAGCAAAAAAAAAAAAAAAAAGAAGTTATGTCTTACCATAATCTCCATCTGTCTTGACAATCTTCATCCAGTCTTGACTCTTGCATACAGTTCCGACCCCTGGAACCATTCTGGCCATTTCACAGCTCATGCCAGCCAAAAAAATCTCTTGAGCTACTGGTCTACTCATAATGCCTCTCTCTGCATTACCTCAGTTAGAATTTGCAAGCTCTCAGAAAAAAATTCCTATCAAGTCAGAAGCCATGTCCGTGTATCCTGCCAGGGAAACACAGGACTGCATGTCTATACCAGGAGTCCAAAGGAGAGGGAAGGTGAGGCAGGATGCAAGAATGGATGAAGATTTACAATACAGACGGAACGTTATGTTAAGACATAACTGCTTTATCTGGATGTTGTCAATCTTCATCCATTCTTGACTCTTGGGACGGAGTCCCCAGCTACCTTGGATCTTGGATGGCCCTATGGAAGGATATTCCTGAGAACCATAGAGCCAAAGGAGACTCTTCCCCCTGTAGACCATATCCAATTTGTAATGAGTAATAAAGGTATGTGGAGTAGCCCATTTTGCAGCAGTGCAATTTCGGACATGGAAGCTTTAGAATGGAAAACAGCTGAAGTCGCCGTACATCTTGTAGAGTGAGCCTTCACCGGCATAGGAAGTTTTAGATTCTTTTTTGAGTAAATAAAGGAGATGCAGTCTCTTAGCCATCTATATAAAGAAACTTTAGAAACAGGTTTGCCCAAGGTTGTGCCTGAAAAGGACACAAATAATTGTTCTGATTTTCTGAATTGTTTAGTTCTGTCCAGGTAAAAATATAACTGCCTATGTATTCAACCTTTATTAGCATACTTTGGAAAGAATACTGGCAAGTCTATGGCCTGATTGATAATGACTTCTGAGATCACTTTTGGAAGGTATGACGGGTTTGTTCTGAGTGACACTCTGTCTTTATGAAAAATTAGATAGGGAGCTTTAGCACATAAAGCCTGTAATTCAAAGACTCATCTCGCTGAGGTGACAGCAATCAGAAGAAGAGTTTTCCATGAAAGAAATTAAGTCATAGGTAGCTGCATGTTCAAAGGTGTTTAATGTAAGCGACTGCAAGACATCTGCCAAGTCCAATGGAAGTAAAGGATCTTTGAAAGGGGCTTTAAATGAACAGTGTCCTTAAAGAAAACCCTTACAAAGTCTATGAGAGATTAATGGTTGGTCAGTGAAACCGTCATGAAAATTTGAAATGGCTGCTAAATTAACCTTAATCATAGAAGCAGATGCCCCTTTATCAAAAATAGTGGCTAAAAACGCTAGCACTTTTTCTACTGGAGCTGAAAAGGGATCTAGACCATAGTCAAAATCCCAGATAGAAAATCTTTTCCATTTACCACGGTAGAGATTCCTGGTGGATGGTTTAAGAGATACTAGCAAAATGTTCCCTACAGAAAATGGAAGGTCATTCTGCCTGGCAACTAATGGAATTGGAGAAACCAAACAGTCAGCTTGAGTGTCTGAAGACTGGGATGTACCAGTCCCTGAGAGTGAGACAAGATCTGGAACTGGATCCAGAATCCATGGGTGACGAAGTAAATGAGGCCATAGGAAGGGAAAACAAATTTGTCGAGGCCAGTAAGGTGCAATGAGGATTACTTCACTTCACAACCGAGATGATTTCCTGAGGAATAGGGAATCAGTGGGAAAGGAGGAAAGGCATAAAGGAGACCAAGGGGCCAATCAAGGAGAACACTGTCTCTCTGGGACTCCCCCCTGAGGGGGAATTAGGGCAAAGTAGCTTCTGCCCTTGTTGTTCAAGGGTGAAGCAAGGCTTGTCCCAGTGAAAAAAAATGCCTCTGCTCAATTTGTCCACTATCACTTTTGAACTCCCGGGGATGTGTGTTGCTATCAGAAAGTGGTCGGAAGTTATGGTCCATCACCACACTCAAAGGGCTTATTGACACAGCAGGTAGGACTTTGTCCGCACCTGTTTGTTGATGTACCAGACTACAGACACGTTGTCTGATTGAATAGCTATCGTTCCTTGAGATAAGGCAGAGTGAAAAGCTTGCAATGCTAGAAACACTGGCCTTAGCTCTAGAACATTGATATGCAAGTTGGTCTTGGAGGGAGAACAAGTGCCTTGGACTGTCTTCCCCAGATAATGCCCCTCCCACCCCATCTAGGAAGTATAGTTCCGGGAGGATGTCCCTGGCTTGTAGAAGCAGAAGTCTAATGGTAGCAGTGAGGAGCCAGTCGTCCAGGTATGGAAACACTCGGAATCCTTGCAGCCTTAGATGAGCTGCGACAGCTGCCACACATTTGGAACACCCTGGGGGCTGTGGTCAGACCAAAGGGCAGTGCTCTGAATTGGTAGTGACTGCCTCCCAGCCTGAAGTGCAGAAACTTTCTCGAGCATTTTTCCATCTTTATGTGGTAATACAAGTCTTAAAAGTCTACACAGCACATTCAATCATTTTCTTCTGAAAGAGGAAGCATAGACTGTACAGTGACCATCTGGAATTTTGACTTCTGGACAAATTTGTTCAGAATGCTGAGATCCAAAACTAGTCTCTAGTCCCCTGAATTCTTTGGCATTAATGAATCTTGAGTAATATCTGGATTCTAGTTGGTCTGGTGGGACTTCTTGGATGACTCTTTTTTTCTAGCAACTTTTGGACTGCTAATGCAGCTTGAACTCTCTGACTGGGTGGAACGTCGGGGAGTTTTGCTCAACTTCTAGGGTTAAGGGAGAAGGGGATAGTGTAGCATCTGGAAATAATCCTTAGCACATAAGCATCAGTAGTTATGCGCAGCCAGGCATTTGGGTGCAAGGAAAATCTTCCCCAAACTGCCTCCAGAGGCAAGCAATTAGGCCACCTTTCAGGAGCTGGCTTGAAAGGCAGGACCCCCCCCCCCACCAAGAAGGGGATGCGAGCCTGGAACCGAGACAGACAAACTCGGAACCGGTGTCACACCCTGCCCTGAGAGCCCCACCTGAGAAGCCCAGAACCAAGGACGGGTCTCCTAATGGCACAGCCTGACGAGGCAAGGCCAGCTTCATAGAAAAAAATCTGAGCAGACTCTAATCTCTTGGAAACAATGGTGAAAACACATTCCTGAAGACACCGAGGGTGTCAGAACCGAGCCTGGCACCGAGGACAAAAATGTAGTCAGTGTTGAGGTAACAGAGAGCTGTGATGTTAGAGCTGACTGCTCTAAGGCCTACGAGGAGGTCAGAGGAGGAGTGTTAGAAGGGGTCGTAGGAGAGAAACCCCTTGCACTAGAAGGGGGTTAAGAAGATGGGGGAAGACCCCTGGCTATCAGAATCTGATCCACCAACCTAACATCACGTTCTGAGAGGCCCCTGGTGGAGCAAATGGAAAATGCAGAGGGGGACTTGGGTCTCTCCAGGAAAGGACTAGGGAGTTGTCCCAAAAAAGGCTCAATGGAAGTGGAGTAGGTAGTCCTGGACTGTACCGGAAAATTAATCTTTGGCACCATCTGCAGGGTCATACAGGATATCAGCACCAACACGGCAGTAGTAAACGTTGGTACCAATGCCAGAACAGTAGGCACAGTGAAAGTGGTAGGAGTTGTAACCTGTGTGGAAGTCATCATCGGTGTTGATGGCACAGGTAGTGTCATTGGTGCCAAAGTTTCAGTCTGTACAGTCAATTTTGGAATCTTAGATTTCGAATCCAAAGAGGTACCTGCAGATGCATGTTTGTGTCTCTTAATAGTCGGTGCCGAGGGACATGTTGGCACCAAGCAGGGAGTTTCTGTCCCAGATGCTGGAGGAGACTGTTCAGCCTTGGACAAGGCTTCCTCGAAAGGGGCTTTAAGAAGCCCTTTGAGAATAATTATTTTTATGCACTACCAGGACTCCATTTCTGAAACCCTGGCAGATAGTACAGTCAACAAATAAATGAGGTGCAGCCAGACAATAAATGCAGCACTCGTGGCTGTCAGAGTTTGACATCTTTCTGTCACACTCTGCACTGTTTGAAACCTGAAGGAGAGCTTTTAGGTTTATCTGCCATCATCCAAAATATAAAAACAAGGAGAGGCAGAAGAGAGATAGAAAAGGATAGAAGTCAGAACACAATCACACAAGGAGAGAACGACCAGCAATGGTAGCTAAAGAAATTACTTAACGGTAAGAGGGGTAGAAACTACCAATGATGGTAGTTAAAGTCACCAGTGGTAAAGATAAACAGTCACACTAACCAAAAAGACTAATTGGAGACCAGAAGGATTTACAAGACAATAGGAAGATAGAAAAATTATTTTGAAAGAGAAAAAAGTATAAATTTTACTTAGCTCTGACAGAGTAAATGACTGACGTGTCTTAGCAGTAAGAGCAGCAAACGAGATCTGAGGTAATGTAGAGAGGGGCATTATGGGTAGACCATTAGCTCAAGAGATTTTTTGGCTGCACGAGCTATGTAATGGCCAGACCAGTTCCGAGGATCGGACTTGTACCCAAGAGTCAAGAAAGGATGAAGACTGACAACATTAGATCAAAAATTATGGACTCACCATAATGATGCAACTGTGTTGTTTCTTTTCATCCTTCCACAACCGATGAGTCTCAGATCCTGCTTTGGCTATTTTAGTAGAATTTGGCTCTGTAGCTTCAGCTCCTCTCCTTACCCATAATCCTCTTCTTAACCTGGATTACCTCAGATCAAGTTTGCCCTCTAGTCATGCTACTATCAAGAACAACAACAAGGGTACCCAGTAAAAAAACACCCTAAAAATAAATCATAATCCAGTTAGAAAAGATAGAAAGGAAGAGGAAGACTGGAGCTCATTCAGGATGGCAGGCAAGAATCACTCCTTAGGACATGCTAGGAACCCAAATACAAATCTTCCAAAGCAAGAAGGGGGCTGGAGGTTGAGGAAAGATGGAAAAAAGACAACACAGATGCATCTTTATAGTGAGTTGAGCCAAACGCTGCCCTATCGTTAGATCAGCTGTCTAATTTGTAATGAACAATAAAGGTAAGACCACTGGACCAAGTGGCAGCTGCACAAATGTCATTATGGAAACTCTGGACCAATAGGCAGATGATATGGCTACAGATCTGGAAAGAATGAGCCTTAGGAAGTTTAGATAGTGATAATCCTTTCTTTTTTATAAAAAAGAAATGCAATCAGTGAGACATCTGGCTAAAGATACTTTTGATACCAACTTGCACAATTTAGCATTGATGAAGGAAATGAATAGTTGGTCTGATTTCCTGAAATCTTTAGTTCTGTTCAGATAAAATCTAATCTGTTTGTAAACATCCAACAGGTGCATCATGTATTCTCCTTTGTTGGAAAAACTTGAAAAGAAAACAGGCAGACTAATGGACTGGGTGACAGTGGTTTCCAATGCCACCTTAGGAAGAAAAGAAGGGTTTGTCTGGATGGACACCCTATCCTTATGAAAAAACAGACACACTGGCTGGGAAGAATGTGCATGGAGTTCTGATACTTGTCTGGCTGAAGTAATTTGAATGAGAAAAATGGTTTTCCAAGGCAAAAAATTTAAGACCACCTTGACAGAGGGCTCAAAGGGATCTGCGTCAAAGCCTGTAGTAGTACTGTCAAATCCCACGGAGGAGAAGGTCGTCAAAGTAAAAAAAGGTACTTTTGAGAAAGGCCTTTCATAACCTCAGTGATGCCAAAGAATTTTTTTTGGCTTTGTGAAAATTAGAAATAGCAGCTAGCTGGACGTTAATTGCAGAATAACTAGCTCCACTATTGAAAACAGAAGCAAGAAAATCAAGGATAGCCGAAATAGGTGCTGAAAAACCTGTTTCTGCATAGGACAGATGGGAAATTTCTTCTGTTGGCTCTTATAAATCTTCCTAGCTGAATCTTTCTGTGAGGTGTAAGCATATGATAAACTGGAGAAGAAAGTCTGGACTGCCTAGCCATCACTGGATGCGCAGAAACCATGTGGTTAACCTGAGAGTCCGAACTGTCTGGGTGAGGTATCCCAGAAGGATGAGAAAGAATGTCTTGAGTAGGATCCAACACCCAGGGAGTATGTACTAGATAAGGCCACAGGAAGGGAAAAGTACAGTTTTGTACCTACCATAAATGTAGATGTCCGAGAGGTATGCATCTGCAGTCCTAACAAATGGGTTGTCCTGCCTCAGGCAGCCCTTCGGTCGGCCGGATTCCAAAGTCTGGGTCTGGCCTCGGCTGATGTCGCACTTCACCCGACGTCATAGCTGCAGTTCAGCGGGTATAAAGGCATCCGCCGACGCCATTTTCCTCAGTGTTTCTTGCCCCAGATGCCAGGTGCCCTCTAGGAAGGCTAAATTTGGATAAATGCAAATGTTTCCAAACAATAGAGAGCAAATAGAAATAAACATGTATATACATATATACATACAAATACACCATAATAGATTCCCCCAGCTAGCTACAAGATGGGCAAATACCCTAGGAGTACCACAGAGGGGAAAGAGGGTGGGTAATCCTGACTGCAGATGCATACCTCTCGGACATCTACATTTATGGTAGGTACAAAACTGTACTATGTCCTTCAAGGATGCATCTGCAGTCCTAACAAATGGGTAGAATACCATAGCCAAACTGGGGGAGGAGGCACTAAGAGTTTATGGTGTAGTTAAGATCCCTTGCAAAACAGCAGTGGAAAAACCTGCTTGGGATCTGGAGTATAAAGGTAGATTATAATGCTTGGCAAATGTATGCACTGAGCTCCAAGTAGCAGCCTCTAAAATGTCTTTGGTAGCCACTCCTCGTAAGAAAGCTGTAGTAGTGGCTGTAGCCCTTGTGGAGTGAGGTCTGATGTTTTCTGGAGTTGCCTTTCCATGAAAAGAGTAACAAAATCTAATGCAATTTCCTATCCATTTTGAGATTGATTGTTTTGAAATTGCTTTTCCTTCCATTCCTGTTGCATATGCTACCAGAAGCTGGTCAGTTTTTCTATTGTTCTTGGTTCTGTCCAGGTAGTAGCGCAATTGTCTGTGTACATCCAAGGTATGCAGTAATCTTTCCCCCCTGTTCTGCAGGTTGGGGAAGAATGTTGGTAGGTGTATTGCTTGGTTTAATGATACCCTGGAGACCACCTTTGGCATAAAGGTAGGATTAGTTCTCATGGACACTCTATCCCGATGAAAGATAAGGAAGGGTTGTACTGCCATTAATGCCTGTAATTCAGAGACCCTTCTAGCTGAAGTTATTGCAAGCAGGAATGCAGTTTTCCAAGATAAGTACTGTAATTCTGCTGTTGCTGCTGGTTCAAAAGGGGGAAGTGTCAACTTTTCTAACACAAAGTTCAAGTCCCATGTAGGCAATGGTGGTTTCCTTGGTGGCTTTACATTTTTAATTCCTCTCAGAAACTGCCTGAGTAGAGGTTGAGAAAAGACTGGAGGATCCATGTTGTATTCTGCTGAAATTACTGATGCATGAATCTTAATGGAGGAGTAAGACAGGCCATTGTGGAAAAGCTCTGCTAAATATTCCAGGATGTTAGCTATGTTTGCCAATGATGCATCTACTCCTTTTGTTGCACTCTAAATGAGATATCTTTTCCATTTTGCTGAATAAGTTTTCCTTGTTGAGGGTCTGCGAGCCTCCAAGATAATGTCTTTAACCCTTTGAGATAAATCTGGGATATTTTGTCTTATGTAATGTTCCAAGCAGCTAGCTGCAGTGTTTTCAAGTTTGGATGTAGGATTTTGAAGTTGTTCTGTGTTAGCAGTAGAGGTAGTAGGGGTAGAGGCCATGCGTGTTCCCGAGACATACTCCTCAGTAGCGGGTACCAATGTTGCCTTGGCCAGTCTGGAGCTATCAAGATGATCCTCGGGTGATCTTCTTTGATCTTCAGTAGCACTTTGTGCATCAAAGGAAGAGGTGGGAATGCATATGCTGTCAGGTTTTCCCAACTGAAGGATAGGGAGTCCACCTTCCAAGCAAGTGGGTGGTATGTCCTTGTGCAGAATTTTTTCAATTGGTGGTTGTGTGGGGATGCGAACAGGTCTATTTCTGGCAGTCCCCATTTCCTTGTAATGGATTCGAAGATGTCTGGATGCAGCATCCATTCGTGGGCATCCGTGGTAGTTCTGCTTAATATGTCTGCTAGTATATTTTCTTTTCCTGGCACAAATATGGCCTGGAGCTGAATGTTGAGGTTCAGGGCCACATTCCAGAGGTCCATTGCCATCCGGCATAGAGGATATGAATGTGTGCCTCCCTGTTTGTTGATATACCACATAACTGTGGTGCTGTCCGTCCTTATCAGCAAATGACCCTGTTGAAGAAAAGGTCTGAATGTCTGAATTGCCTGCTTTACTGCCAGCATCTCTTTTTGATTTATGTGTAGGTTCATCTGGTCTTGAGTCCATAAGCCTTGTATGCACTTGTCCACCATGTGTGCCCCCCAACCGAGGTCTGAGGCATCCGTGATGATAGTCTGGCTTGGGTGAGGCCTGTGGAAGGGTAGTCCTTTGTTCAATTGACAGGCCTGGGCCCACCATTGGAATTCTTGCTTCAGGCATGGAATTATTGGAATTTGGGTTTCTAGGCTGTGCTTGTGCTGAGACCATAAATTCCTCAGGTACCATTGCAACTTCCTCATATGTAGTCTGGCATGTGGAATCAATATTATGCAGGATGCCATGTAACCCAGGGCTTGCAGGATTTTCCTTGCTGTAAGCTGGTTCTGCGCTGTTAATGCCATGAAATAGAGTGGTAGCTGCTTCTGTTTTTCTGTTGTGAGGAATGCCATCTGGTTTGATGTGTCCAGTTCTGCTCCCAAGAAAGTTAGCCTCTGGGATGGTATCAGCCTTGACTTTTTTGTGTTGACTGTGTATCCCAGGGCTTGCAGCAGGTGAATAACCTTTTTCAAATCTTTTGTTAATTTTTCTTCGCTGTCCGCTTGTAACAGGCAGTCGTCCAGGTATGGATAAATTTGAATTCCCTGAAGCCTGCAATGAGCAATTACTGATGCCAGGCATTTTGTGAATACTCTGGGCGCAGTAGATAAGCCAAAAGGCAAAGCTGAGAATTGATAATGCTCTGATCCTGCAAGAAATCTGTGGGTATCTTCTGCAATTTGGTCGTATGGGGACGTGCAGGTATGCCTCCTTGAGATCCAGTGTCACCAGCCAAGACTCCTTGCCCAGCATGGGAAGAAGTTGCTGTAGGGTCAGCATCTTGAATTTTGGAACAATGAGATATGTGTTCAGAGCGGACAGGTCGAGGATAGGTCTCCATTGGTTTTCCTTTCTTGGTACCAGGAAAAGTCTTGAATAAAATCCTTGTCCTTGTTCCATAGCCGGTACCTTTTCTATAGCTCTCATCCTTAGTAAGTGGTCTATTTGCTGTAGAGCGTTTGTCTTTTGGTTTGGAGGTAGGTTTGGCATTCCTCTCTTCCTTGGAAGAGTATGGAAGTGAAACCTGTAGCCTTTGTCTATTGTCTGTAAAATCCATTTGTCTCCTGTAATGTAATGCCAGTTTACTGAAAATAAGGCTAATTTTCCGCCTAAGGGTGCTTCTAGTTGTTCCCTGGTAGGCGGTTTCAGAGCCAAGTCACTGTGATTGTCCTGTGGAGGTGGTAGTGGCTGGATCTGTGGCAGTACTTCTCTGGCTGTTAGGCTGCCACTGACGTCCCCTGTAGGCACCTCTGGATTGACCTCTGCCTCTTGGGCATCTATTTCTGCTTCTCTGTGCTCTGGTGGTGTCTGGAAAGGACCAATTCTTGGAAGGCCAGTTCCTACTAAACCTCGGAGGCTGGACCTGTAAGAAATCCTTGACTGTCTGGACAGATTTAGCTTTTAATTCCACCTTCTTCAGCACTTGCTGTGCAGGGGAACCAAACAAACTGTGCTTTTCCATGGGAGCATCTAGAAGCTTGGACTTTACATGGTCTGGTAATGATTGCTCTTTTAGCCATGCATGCCTTCTGATCACTGTACCAGTCATAGCTGATCTAAAGGAAGCCTCCAGTGCATCATAGCCGCATTTTAAGGAATGATTACTGACCTGCTGAGTGTTATGTACCAAATCCTGAAGGGACTTACAGTCTAAAGGCTCAGGAGAGGACAGTTTTTTAGTTAGCTGATCTAACAGGAATTCCTGATACTGAATCATGTGGAATTGACAGTTTAAGGCCCTGGCCGAAAGAGTAGCAGAAGTATGCACTTTTTTACCCCATCTCTCTAAAGCCCTAGATTCTCTTTCAGAGGGGAGGGGGTTTTTGGTAGAGGCAGCTGTTACAGCTTTGGGGCCCTGCGAAATAGTTTCAGGATCTGCAATAGGAGCCTTGTACAAGTGATAATGTGTGTCCGGAACCCTGTAGTATCTGTCGGGCTTAGCAGGGGCCGGAGGAAGAGAGTCAGGAGCAGTACAAGCATCATTAAATGCATCATCCACAACTGTAAGTACTGGAGGAATGGCTAAAGGCCTATGCTGTGGCAAATGTAAAAAGGTCCTAAGCCTTTTCCTAGAGTCTGAAAAATCCTGGCCCTGCCATTGAAATTGTTCTCTCATAGCATGCAAGGTTTCCCCAAAAGAAAATTCCTCAGGAGGAGAGGCAGAAGGGATGGAGTCTTCTGCATCTGAGTCCTCATATGGAGAATAAGGGCCTTCTGGGGGATTTGTATTGTCTGAATCATCAGAGGAGTAATCAGTAGAAACTGGCTCAGGGGGCTCTGTTCTAGGCCTCTTCTCTGGAGGGGGGTGAGAGGCCCTGTCAGGGTGAGGCTGGGATCCCCTGATCAAAGAAATGAGATCCTCTGCTAGACTAAGCTTTTGAGTACTAGAGCTAGGCCTGTGAGAGGGGGTTTTAGCAGGCACTGTCTTGGTTGATTTAGCTGCTTTAGCCCTGGCAAAAGCCTTAATTGACATGGATGCAGGGGGCCTAGCAGCTCCACGTGCAGGAGTAGATATATCTAAGGGGATAGTATCTGATAAGTCCTGAGAACCTGTAAGAGCAGTAGGAATTTCCGTAGCAGATTCAGCCATACAGGATAAGGCCTCGGTTGTAGGAGGCATGCTTTCGGCCGAAGGAAGAACCGCAGATTCGGTTTCAGCCGAAACCGAGACACTCGCGGTTGGCTTAACCGCGGTTTCGGCCGAAACCGCGGACCGCGAGTGTCGGTCCTTTTCCTTACGCTTTTTAGCTAATTGTGAAGTCGGAGTATCCGACGGCATGTTATAAGCAAAAGCGGAGCCGAAAAACTCCTCTGCAAACTCCGACCGACGTCTAAGTGTCCGTCGGTTGAAGGAAGCACAGGCTAGACAAGCTGCTACGTCGTGGTCTGGGCCTAAACAAGGTAGGCAGTAAGAGTGGAAATCTTTATGAGGTATTTGTTTCCCACAAGTTAAACAGTTATTCACTTTTTCTGACATCGGCTGAGGCAAGAAAGAGTCCCCAATGGGGTACTTAGCTTTTAGAAGTCTTGGTAGTAGCAATCTCTGGTTCAGACCGACCGGCACTTGCGAACAGCTTCTGCTAGGCACGCGGCAAGAAAGACTGAGGAAAATGGCGTCGGCTGATGCCTTTATACCCGCTGAACTGCAGCTATGACGTCGGGTGAAGTGCGACATCAGCCGAGGCCAGACCCAGACTTTGGAATCCGGCCGACCGAAGGGCTGCCTGAGGCAGGACAACCCATTTGTTAGGACTGCAGATGCATCCTTGAAGGACATCTACAATTGTCAAGACCAGAATGAGGCAATGAGGATTACTTTGCCACTGAGACATTTTTGAAGAATCTAAAAAATGAGTGGGGTGGATGGGAAAGCATAAAGGAGAGTCAATCACGAATCAGACTGCATCTTTGAGTGACTCCCCCTTTGGAGGGATCACGGCAAAGTACCTGTGGCATTTGGTACTGAGGGGGGAAGCAAAGAGGTCGCAACACAGTTTACCCCATTGATGAAATATCATTTTCTCCACTAACAGACTGACAAGACCACTTTTGAGGGAACAAGATGGACCTGTTTAGTTTGTTTGCTAGTACAATGAACTTCCCTGGAATATGCATTGCCAGCACAAAGCAGCTAGAACAGATAGCCCATTGTCACACTCTCAATGCTTCTCAACAAAGGGTAGGATCAGGTTCCCCTCATTTGCTGATTTATCAGACCACCGACATGTTGCTTGCCTGAATAGCAAAAGTACAGTTGTGTACACTTACCATAAATGTAGATGTTCGAGTGTATTCACTGTTGCAGTCATCGCATTTGGGTAATCCTGCTGGTAGGTTGCCCTCAGTCGGCCTGAATTCCAAAGTCCTGGGTCCTGCATCGGCTGCTGTCGCCCCTTCCCTGACGTCAGGCCGTCAGGGGTATAAAAGATGCGGCCAACGCCATTTTCTTTAGTTTTTCTTGCCCCAGATGTCAGATGCCCCCTGAAAGGGTAGCCAAAATTTATATAAATGTAAATACATGCACCAATATAAACTACCTTCATCTACAAGCAAATACACCACATAGGTTGTATAAATCAGAGAAGGAAAGATAGGTTCTATTAGAAGAAAGGGGGATGGCGGGTGGGTAACCTGGACTGCAACAGTGAATACACTCGAACATCTACATTTATGGTAAGTGTACACAACTGTACTATGTTCTTTGTGTTTCACTGTTGCAGTCATTACATCTGGGTAGAGTCCAAAGCTATGGATGGGAGGCTGGAGCTAAACAGCATTAGGAGCGGCTATGAGGCCCTGCAGAACTGCAGTGGCAAAGCCTGCCCTGGATTTAGAGTCGAGTGGCAGATGATAGTGCTTTGTAAAGGTGTGCACTGAACTCCAAGTAGCAACTTCTAAAATGTCCTTGGTTGGTACTTCCCTGAGAAAGGCTGCTGAAGTGACTGCAGCTGGTTGAATGTGGCCTAATGACCTTAGGCACTGGCTTGCCATGGTGTAAGTAGCAGAAATGAATGCAGTGGCCTATCCACTTTGAAATAGTCTGCTTTGAGATAGCCTTTCCTTGTGATCCTGCATCATATGCCACTAGTAATTGCTATGTCTTTCTGAAAACTTTGGTTCTGTCCAAGTAGAATCTAAGCTCTCTGTGTATGTCCAAAGAATGCAGAATTCTTTCCCCCTTGTTCTGTGGATTTGGATAAAAAGTTGGTAGATGAATAGTTCGGTTAAGAGCCACACTGGACACCACCTTAATCATAAATGTTGGGTTTGTCCTCAGAGAGACCCTGTCTGGATAAAAAATGATGAAAGGTTCCACCGCTATGAGTGCCTGTAGCTCTGAAACTCGTCTTGCAGAAGTTATTGCTAGGAGCAGAGCTGTTTTCCAAGATAAAAACTTTATATCAGCAGTAGCAGCTGGCTCAAAAGGAGGCAGGGTGAGTTTTTCCAAGACATAGTTGAGGTCCCATGCAGGCATTGGTGATCTCCTTGGAGGCCTTAAATTTTTGGCTCCTCTGAGGTACTGTTTTAATAAGGGATGAGAAAAGATTGGTGGCTCTGTATTGTAATGAGCCGAAATGGCAGAGGCATGAACTTTAATAGATGAAAATGATAGGCCTTTGTCCAGCATCTCAGTTAAGTATTGCAAAATCTCAGGAATATTTGGCACAGCTGTATCAGTTCATTGTGCCTGGTTCCAAGCAGAGAATGTCTTCCATTTTCCAGCATAAGATTTTCTAGTACTAGGCCTTCTGGCCTCCAAAATGACATCCATCACAGCTTTACTGAGAGGTGTGTTTTGTGAGACTACATTATCCGCCATGCTAGCAGGTTTAAAGTACTGAGTTGCCTGTGCAGGATCTGATTGTTTTGCTGGGACAGTAAATGAGGTATTTGAGGTAAGGTCCAAGCTGGGCACGGAGACAAGTTCTTTAAGATTGGATACCAGTACTGGCGGGGCCAGTCTGGGGAGATCAGTATAATTTTTGGCTTCTCCTGTTGGACCTTTAGGAGTACCTTGGGCAGGATAGGCAGTGGGGGAAAGGCATATACTGACAGATTTTTCCCGCTGAAAGATAGGGCGTCCACTTTTCATGCTTGTCTATGAAAAGTCCTTGTGCAGAATCTTTTTAGTTGGTAGTTGTGAGGGGAGGCAAATAGATCTATGTCCGGGCATCCCCATTTCCTTGTTATCATGCTGAAGACTTGTGGATCCAGCTGCCACTCGTGGGGATCCATGAGGTTTCTGCTTAGTTCATCTGCCAGAGTATTTTTCCTTCCTGGCAGGAATTGTGCCTGCAGATGTACTTGGTAAGTTAATGCTATGTCCCACAAAGTCATGGCTAGTCTGCAAAGGGGGTAAGAATGTGTGCCCCCCTGCTTGTTTATATACCACATGACCATGGTGTTGTCTGTCTTTATCAGTAGTTGTCCCGGATGAAGTAGGTCCTTGAAGGCTGTCAGGGCATTCTGGAAATCTAGCATGTCTTTTTGATTGATATGTAGATGCATTTGGGTTGAGGACCATGTGCCCTGAATGCATCTTCCTGCCATGTGGGCCCTCCAGGCATAATCTGATGCATCCATTGTTAGTGTCTGCCTGGCTGGGGGTAATGTGAATGGCTGTCCCTTGTTTTGGTGACAAGCCTTTGCCCACCATCGAAACTCCTGTTGTAGGCAGGGAATAAGAGTAATCATTGTTTCCAGGCTGTGGCAATGTTGAGTCCAAACACTTTTTAGGTACCATTGAAGTTTTCTCATATGCAGTCTTGCATATGGAATTAGTAGGATGCAGGATGCAATGAAGCCCAAAGCCTGCAGAATGTTTCTTGCAGATAACTGGGCCTTTGTTGCCAACATTTTGAAATAGGTAGTCAGTTGCCTTTGTTTGTCTGGCGTGAGATAAGCCATCTGGGCAGTTGTATTTAAGCTTGCACCCAGGAATATTATCTCTTGAGAGGGTACTAGTTTTGATTTCTTTTCGTTGACTGTGTACCCTAGGCATGTTAGACGTCTTTGCACATACGCCAGATGCTGTAGAAGACTGTCTTTGTTCTCTGCTTGAATTAGACAGTCGTCCAAGTAAGGATATATTTGTACTCCTCTTTGTTTTCAGAATGCAATTACTGGTGCCAGGCACTTTGTAAAGACCCTGGGCGCAGCAGATAAGCCAAAGGGCAGTGCAGAGAATTGATAATGCATTGAGCCTGTCTTGAATCTGAGGTATCTTCTGCATAATTGTCTGATTGGGACATGCAGGTATGCCTCTTTTAGGTCTAGAGTCACCAGCCAAGCGTTCTTGCCCAGCATGAGCAGAAGCTGCTGCAAAGTCATCATCTTGAATCTTGGTACATCCACGGATGTGTTCAGAATAGATAGGTCCAGTATTGGTCTCCAGGTCTTGTCCTTTCTGGGTACCAAGAACAGTCTTGAGTAAAATCCTTGTCCCTGCTCTTGCTCTGGTACTTGTTGAATGGCCCCCATGGCCATGAGGGATGAGACTTGTTTTTGTGCCCCTGCCCATTGATTTTCTGGCAGATCTGGTCAGCCATTTGCCTTTGGCAGGGTATGAAAATGGAACTTGTACCCTTGTGACATGATATTTAGAACCCACTTGGCCTGTGTTATAATGTGCCAGTTTTGAGAAAAAAGTGCTAATTTCCCCTCTAAGGGTGCTGCCAGGAGACAAGTGCTTGGTGCAGGCAGGGGGAAGTCATTGGGATTGTTTCCTGTATGGTTGTGATTTGTCTTCTACAACTTTGGAGGTAGAAGCACCCCATTGCTTTGACCTGTAGGAACCTTGCGCCTAGGATTTGCCTCTAGGGCATCCGGATCTGCCCCTCTGAGGTCTGTCTGACACAGGAAAGGACCAATTCTTTGTAGGCCAGTGTCTACTAAACCTAGGTGGCTGTACTTGTAAAAAAATATTTGACAGTTTGCATAGATTTAGCTTTGTCCTCCATTTTCTTTAACACCTCCTCTGTCTTAACACCAAACAAAGTATCATGCTGTAAAGGTGTATCTAATAATTTAACTTTGACATGATCAGGCAGACTTTGTTCCTTTAACTAAGCATGCCTCCTAATTACAGAACCAGTAACTGTGGCCCCGCAGGAGGCCTCCAAAGAATCAAAACCACATTGCAAAGTATGCTTTCCAACTTGTT
The DNA here is from genome assembly GCF_019279795.1 of Protopterus annectens. Lineage (NCBI taxonomy): Eukaryota > Metazoa > Chordata > Ceratodontiformes > Protopteridae > Protopterus > Protopterus annectens. The sequence goes on along the minus strand of NC_056747.1, from coordinate 303,954,447 downwards.
CAGCTGCATGCAATAAATCCTGCATTTCCTTGTTTTCTGCACATTCAGAGTTTAATAACATTTTCTGTTAGCAATGCCATGATATGTTGCTGATATTTGAGCATATGAAACTGACAGTTTAAGGCCCTTACAGCCAAGGTAGCAGATGTGTAAACCTTTTTTCCCCATCTATCCAGTGCCCTAGAATCTCTGTCAGAGGGGGTAGGGTTTTTTATCTGTCAGGCTTAACAGCAGCTGTTGGTAAGGAGTCAGGGGTAAGACTAGACTCCGAAAACACATCATCTACAATATCTAATACAGGTGGAATGGCTAACAGCCTGTGTTGAGGAAGTAAAAGGAAATCCCTGAGCCTCTTTTTAGATCGCCCAGTGGAAATGCTCCTTCATGGTATGCAAGTTATGGAAGCTAACACAGACTCGAGAAGCTGAAAGACTAACCTGGCTGAAGAGGAAGGAAGAAAGAGAATGCGAGATACTTGGCTCTGCAAGGTGTTTAACCTTATCTGTGGTAAGCGTGGGATCTTTGCCATTGTATCCAGATGAGCGCCAATGAATTCCAGGATGGGGGAGGGGGTTGGGACTTGATATAATTCACTGTGATGTCAAGTTGAAGACATAGATGGAGCAAGTAGTCACTGGTCTAAATCATTAGAGGCTTGGTGGGAGAAGAGAAGAGGCCAGTTTTTAAGATAAGGAAGCCCCCAGAATCACAGCAGTCTTATGTGAGCTGTCGCTACTGCCATGCACTTAGTGAGCACCCTGGGGGCTGTGGTGAAACCAAAGGGAAAGGCCCTGAACTAGTAGTGAGTGGCTCCCAGCTGAAAACGTATGTATCTCTTGAAGCATTTGCCTATTTTGATGTGATAGTATGCATCCTGGAAATCTACTGAACACATCCAGTCATACTTATGTAACAGTGGGAGATTGGACTGATTCATGACCATCTAGAACTTAAGAGTGTTTGCCAATTGATTCAGATTGCAAAGATATAAAATTGGTGTTAGGTCCCAGTTCTTCTTTGGTACTAATCAGAATCTCAAGTAATTTCTGAATCCTTGCTGACCTGGGGACCACTTACATGACTTTTTTGACAGCAGTTTTTCTATTTCTATTGATGCTGCTTTCCTCTGACTGGGTGGGACACTGGGAATCCTTCTGGGTTGATTTGGAGGTTGAAGGGAAAAAGAGTATGTAATAACCTCTAGATATTATCTTCTGCACTCAGGCATTTTTGGTGAAAGATGCATAGGCTTCTGTGTGCAAGGATAAGTGCCCCTCAACTGCCTTCACAGCACAGTAGTCAGGCAACCTTTCAGGAAAAAAATAAATACAAAACCTCTTAAGCTGACTCAACAGTGCTGAAGCTCAGTAAACCGACCATCAAACCCATTAGAACTAATCATTTTCCTTTTATTCCGTTTCCAGTAAAACCAAAAGCAAAAGTGTTAAAGTCGAGCGCTTTCATCCCTGTCAATACAGGGAATTCATCAAAACAAAAAAAAACAACATACCTAACCATATATTTATGTAAATTCAAATAACTTTGTGTAAACTCAAATTTTAATTGATTTCTCCAGGTGAAAGTAGACGGCCTGTGGCTTACCAAGTTCACTGATGATTGCCAACTGGGCACAATCAGAGTCCTCAAACGATGTTAACATATTACAAAAGGGGCTAACAATGACAAATGATTGGTGCCAAAGCCACGGACTAAAACTAAATGCAAAAAGTGCATTATTATCCCCTTTGGCGAAGAGGAAGTCCCTGCAAATTGCAATACTGACAGCACCCCCCCCCCCCCCAAGCCCAAACCCAGTGGTGTGAGATTTCAGAACACAGGTTGATAGCAGTCTAAACTTCAATCACCATGTGTCCACAGTGGTAAGGAAAGCCTTCTACACTGGGCATCACATCCAAGACTAAGGATGTTATAACTCCTCTGTACTTGACCCTCGTCGGACTACTACTAGAGTACAATGCTCCCTTTTGCATGTGCCTCACCAGGCATCTGCAGCAGCTGGAAAGACAACAGGGGTTTCTCACCAGGAAAATTCAGGGCCTCTAAAACATGACCTATATGGAAAGACTGAAAGCCCATTCACTGTATTCTGTATCCTGCATGCTGCTGAGTGGCAACTTGTGTCTGGCCTACAGAGCAGTCTCTGACCCTGCCCTAACAGAAATGCTGCACATTCACAAGTCAAATGGGACAAGAGTCACTCACTCCAAGGATCTCAGCCTAGACTGTGACTTAACTGAACATGCTGGGGAGACAGATGCATCTCCCAGAGATTGCTGCTCCTCTAGAATAAACTCCCAATTCACATGAAGTAGAGCTCCTCAATGACTCTATTCAAGCACAACCTAGATAACTGGATGGGAAACCGTAAATTCACCCCAGGATGGTACCTATGTACCTCATGGACAGGAGCAGTTGGTGCTGATCAGAGACTCGCTCTGCGAATAAGAACCAGCCAACTAAGGTCATTTAGGGAACATGGGTATAACATGGCTAGGGGCTTGCAAAGGTCCTAGGGTCATTAGCTTAGTAACCGCCTATTAAGCTAGTAACTTAATTGGTCACATGATCAAATTAATTGGTATATAATCTTAACACCAAAACATTTAAAGCAGTAGGTATAACACTTGATGACATTTTGTACAAATAACTTGCCTTATAACAATACATATTTAAAATTCTGTTTGTACTTTAAATAAAAATACAACCCACAATGTATGTTTAAAATACATGTAAATACATTAATATGTACTGCTAAAAATATTTAAAGGAAAAAAAAACATATGTTAAATGGCTAGTTTCGACTTCCAAAACTCACCACCCAAATTCCAGATGGCTAGTTTAGCACACAATAATAAACCCAGTGTCATTGTTTTATCTTTCATAATTCTAACACCCTCTTCTTCAAAATAGGAGGTATGGACATGTTATCGTTAATACCTTGTGGATTTGCTGCCTTTAATCTAATCTACCACTGTAGCTCTTTTAACTCTAAATTTAACTCTCACCATCCACCCCTATGATTATTTGGGACAATTTCCAAAATTCCAAAAATTAAATCTGGTAAAGTTTGGGCATTCACTACTATGTCTAAATGGGGCATTATTAGTGTTTGCTTTCTGTAAAGCATACATGTGTTCATAGATTCTTTTCTTGAACTATCTCTCTGTTTTGCCCACACAGTAGAGGCCACATCCTATACAAATTGCAATATAAACTATCCCGTTGCATTGCAATTCTCTTTCTGTAATACCACCTCAAAGGGTATACCCCCCTGTAGTGTCAAAACACTTTCCTTCAGGACAAACTGACATTGCTTACATGCTCCACAGCATTTTGTGTGCCCCTAGTAGATGTATTGTTTTTAATAAGGGTTTGCTCAAAAACTGATTTACAATCCCTACCAGTTTTGTAAATAAACTTTGGTTCACTACTCACATATTTCATAATTTCCATGTTACCTTTAAATATAAACCAGTTTTTTGTAATAATGTTTTTTTTATATCCCTACTATTTGAGGCATAAGGGATCATCATACCGTTGTTGTAATTTTGTTTCTCCATTTGTTTATTATCCTTGTTCCTTAAACCTTCTCCATTGCCTGAACAGGGGCTTATATTTACAGCCTCATCCATCCTTCAATTCTTCACACACACATCCCTTACCAATTTTTCTTGATATCCCCTCTCCAAAAACATTATGCTAATCTTCTCCATTTCAACTTCAAATAATTAAAATTCAGAACACATACGGGCTGCCCTAACAAACTGTCCTTTAAAAATGTTCTGTTTTGTTTATCTAGGGTGACAACTGTCATAATCAACATAACTGTTGGAAAATGTTTCCTTCTTAAAAATAGTTGTTGCGAACTTCCTTCTAGTCATGTCCTTAGTGAGAGTGATATCCAAATAATCAATGGCATCCTCACTACATCTATTTCTATCACTGCTGCTTTCCTCTGACTGGGTGGTACATCAGGAATCCTTCTGGGTTGATTTGGAGGCTGAAGGGACAAGAGTATGTAATAACCTCTAGATATTATCCTCTGCACAGAGGTATTTTTGGTGAAAGATGCCTAGGCTTCTGACTGCAGGGAAAAGTGCCCCTCAACTGCCTCTACAGCAAAGTAGTTAGGCAACATTTCAGGAAAGCTGAAACGGCTTCTCAGAGAATGAACCCTGAAGCACCGGTGTTGTGGGCCTTCTCTACCTTGTGGGTTGACACCTGTCCTTAGAGTTCCAAGCTCTGATGGGGAAGGATCTGTCTCAATAGAAGTCTTGTGAAGACACTTGGGACTTATGGAATCACATCTTTCTACCTCCTCTCTGGTTCCATGAAAAAGTCCTTTGAGGGAGAAGCGTATCCCTACATCAGATAATGTCTTTTCATCCTGTTCACTTCTGGAGAGAGTTTCCTTCACTTTAAGGCCAAATAATGTGAATTCATCAAAGGAAGCACTGATGAATGATGTTGTGAAGGGCTCTGCAAAATCACAAAGGCGGACCTAGACGTGCCATTTTACAGGAATTCCTAAATCTGCCTCTCTTGAAGCTCCTTCCAACTCATGAGAAATCAGCCTCATGGAGGCATTCAATAGGGACTGAAGGGTAGCCAGCTGTGAGGAAACAGTTTTCTTGTCCTCCACAGACATGGACCCTGAGAGGGTAATACAAAACTCCTTGATCAAGTCCCTCTGAAATCTTGTAAGGTGTGCCAAATAGTTTAGCGACCTGACAGCGAAGGTCACTGAGGCATAAACATGCTTCCCAAATCTCTCCAACAACCTGAACTCCCTGTTAGGGGATGGACAGAAGAACTCTGTTCAGCAAGTTCTTTCTTGGTGGCTGCTGCTTCAACTACAGCATCTACTGGGGGATCCTTGTTCCAATGTGCATGAGCCTTCAGCGCAACTAGATACTTAATCAGGCCTCTTAGGACATCCACATCCTTCCAAGCCCAGTGGGAAATGAAGTCCACTATCTCATCCTGCCAGGTGGACTACCCATGATGTAAGCTGATCTGGGTCCGAAGTCTCAACAAACACTGACACCTCCTGGGAGTGAGGATGGAGGACCGGCCACCTTTCTGTCTCAAGAGTGAGAATTTCAACAAAAGAGAAATCCTCAAGGGGTAATCTGGTGAACCCCTCCCCTTCAATTAAGTCAATGTTTTCCATTAATGATTCCTGCAGGAAATCCAAGTGCCTACTTTTACATGTAGGCTTCCGAGGGAGTTCCCCAATGGGATGCTCCAGAGAGGACTCAGAAGTATGGGGGGGGGGTGACATGAGTAAGGACCATCTCCAGGCTTGATCAGGCTGGTGATCCTGATGGAGCAGGATGAAAAGACTCACTGCCCAAACCAGACAGTTGAGGGGGAGGACCCATGGGGACAAGGATGTCTTGTCCACAGGGGTGGAAAAATCTCTCTCAACTACTTCAAAGGCAGGAACCAAGTATCGACCTGGTAGGAGCCAAATCCACCTGACCAGGATGGGCCTGAGAATCCCCATGATCCTGCCTCGATGCAGAAGTCACAGTCAAGCTGTCTAGCACCAAGGTCCTGAGAGAAAGGGATAGCTCCGAAAACGTCAGAGTTCAGCCAACTCCCCCCGGATTCAGCAACACTACTATGGCTTTGAGATCCTTTAGGCTCTGAATCAGAGATAATGTAGGAGTTGATGAAGACCAGACCTTTGGATCTGAAACAGACACTCAGAATTCTTGGGTCCAAAGACTCCAAAACCAAGGGACAGATCAAAGTAGGAGTCAAAAGATGGGACCGGGCTGGTGGAAAGCTTACTGGTCCGATGGGAGTCTGAACTGGAATGACTTAACAATCTGTGTTCTGAGAAATTTTTTTCATCATACTGTCCACATCTGCTTCTGTTAGACTCCTAGCTGACCTGATGGATGGAGAAGCTTAAGATGGCCTAGAAGTCCATCAAAGAATCTTCCGCAGGAATGAGGTGTCGGGCCTCAAAGGATTAGGCTCTGGAGAAAACCTGAGTGACTGATAGAGAGGAGATTTCGATTCTGATTGCACTGGATCTGAGGAACCAGCTGTATCCAAGAATTTTCCATCTTTTTGGATGAAGCCAAGCCTGAAGCAGGTGGAGGAGAGTGCTTGGGGGAATGCTTCCCTGAATCCTTTGCCTTTCCAAATGACTCCCCCATGAGTTTTTCTGATGATTTCTGAGAGGAGGGTGGAAGCAGGCCTTTCAAAACTAGTTTGTTCTTTCACTCAATGAGCACTCTGTGACTGAATCTAGCAAAAAAATTCACACTCATTGTTGAGGTGTCCAGACATAAGGCACTACACACACACATGGAGTGCATATCTGAATAAGGTATTTTATATCCAAAAGATGAACATTTTTTTAAAATCAGTTGGCTCATCAGATATCTTGCCAGAAAAGCATCAGCAGTAACAGTAAGACAGAAAACAGCAGGTAACGGAAGAACAGAAAGAAAACTAATGATGGTAACCAGAAAAAAGTAACAATAATGGTAAAATAGAAGTACCCCACAAACAGATAGCGAAAAGAGCAAGAAAGGTCTATAAATGACATAATATGACTGCAAACAAAGAGTCAGGGCACAAGGCCTGTTGAGAACAATGAGACCTAAACCTATTTTATATATCAATAATATCCTTTTTTTTTTAAAACTTACAGTTTCAGGAGGATACAAAGGAATTTAAATACGGAATTATATGCATAAGGGCAAATAGAAATAGAAAATAACCATCCATCCAAAAAGACCACTTGAGCTACAGGTAATCACATCCAAACTCTGAAGCTGTAAATGAGAATTGAGGTCATTCAGGCTAAGGACATGATTATGGATAAGGGAAGGAGCTTGACCTATGGAGCCACAGTCTATTAAAGTGGCTGAAGCCAGACCTGAGGTTGGTTCCAAGATCCATCGATTGAGGAACAGATGAAAAAGACATCAGATCTTGACTGACCAACCATAAACTTGAGCTACAGGGAGAGAGGGGGCACATCTGGTCTCTGGAAGAGACAAATAAAATCTGAGGTAATCTAGGGCTTGAGAGAGGATTATGGGTAAGAGAAGAATCTTGAGATATGAATCCAAAGTCTGAGAAGTGGCTGAGGTCTGATCTGAGGTAAGATCCAAAAAACATGCTTATCTGAGTTAGCGGTGTGTTCACTGTGAAAGAGCTTACTCTGTTCACTGTGTTTTGCTTATTAAAAATTATAATGTAATGTGGAAATGTTGATGATTAACTTTAAGGGAAAGCAGTAGAAAAGTACAAGGTAAGAGGCCAAGTGCTGTTGGAAGGTAAGGCACTAAGGTCAATCTAAGGAGTACAGATAGCAGAAGCTTGTACTGAGCGTGGGGATAATTAGGATCATCCTGGGAATGAGTAGACACATACCCAGAAGTTTATGTGCAGTTTATGTTCACATTTGAAGGATTTCTGGTTATTACTTAACTGCAACTGTAATCATAATTGTGATTAATTGTGTCTGCACAAATTATTAAGGCTATGGTAGTACTGTGGTTATGAGATTTATTATCGATTAGGTGTTGAAGTAGTAGTGTGTATATGCATTTTTCAAGGATTTTTGAGAGTGGTGGGAGAATAGCAATGGGTCAGTAATTGGAGAGCTCAGTAGAGTTTCATCCCTTATGTAGAGGGCATAAAACGTCTTCCCTAAGGGAAGGACATGTCTTACTTTAATAAATCTAACTAGAGCTGTATGTCTGGGAATGGCTAGCTGTTTTTGACAGTGAATTTAGGGATGGATTTGAATGAGGAAACAGTTTTGTGAGTGGAAGGAGTATAGTTGGTTGCTGTATCAAGCAGCAGGGAGGTTACTGCTTGAATGAAGTGAGCACTGAATTGACAAGCACTCTGGACTTTCAGGATATTGATTTGGTTGTGTAGTTTTGTCAAGGTTGAGAAGGTTATTTATTGAAGATGACAATAACTTGGGGTTGTTTTCCTGGGATGTCTGAAATGAAATGTAGTAGTCTTTTTTGCTTTTTGATACTTCAAGAGGTCTTTTCCTGAAAGACAGCAAGAAGTGACATTTATGCATGTTGCACTTGAAAGGAGGACCAAGGCTACCTCCATCAAAGTGCTGTTGTAAGAACCAACTCTACCCTTTCTTTTCTTGCTTTTGCTAGCATAAAATGAGAGTAATTAGAAGGGATCTGTAAATGCAAGCCTGTCAACCAAGGTCTTAACAGTGTGTCCTCTGCTCTTCTGCAACAGATTGTTAGTTGTGCATGTTCCTGTTTGGTAAGGAAATCCATCCGAGATTAGCAGCTAATGCCAATAAGGCAAAGACTTCCACATTTATTTATCCATGATTCATTTCCACAAAGTGGATCAGTTCATCTGTCCAGATATTTCTTTCATCTGACAAGACAGACTGCTACCAAGTAGATGCCCACAGACAATGCCAAGTTCCAAATATTCATGACAATCCTGCACAACTGGCTGGACTGAAAATGCCTTACTTTGTTTACATATCACAGCACTGCGATATTGTCTAATATAACTTGTTTCACTATCTAAAGTTAGGGCACTCAAAATGCCTTGATGGCTAAAAACGTCACTACTAGCCTTATGATCCATCACAAAATTCCTGCGTCAGGGTAGGAAACAAAAACTTTGCTTAAATGGACAAAAACCTGATCCCACAAGGTCCTGATATCAATATGAATATTTTTCATGTGTGGCCATCAGAATGTTCTCAAACGTGTGACAAAAAAATCGAGAATTTATTGTCCAACAGCACTCGCTACAAGACTGTATGACAAAAACAAAAATCAGCTTGTGCCACTTTCTGTCCTTGATGGAAAAAAAATTCCCTTTGTATGCCAAAAGCAGCTCTCAAGAATACATTCCTCTGAGGAGGGCAAAGGCCATATTTCTTCTTGCAAATTCTAAAAGAATCAACATGCTCTCCAAAATGGACTATCGGAATGCCACCATGTAATCATTCAGGTACAGAGAAATGTGAATACCCCTTAAAGTGAACACCTCTTAAATGCAAGGGTGGCTCTGCTGGAACAAAGCATTTTGTGAATACCATAGAAGCAGGGGCCAGCCTGAAAAGGATGACCTTGAAATGGAAATATGGACCTCTCATTTGGTCACTGAGAAATCTCCAAGCTTGGAACATTGGAATGCAACAAGCATCTGTCAGATATAAGGACAACATCTGTGCCTCCTCAAGGCAACAGAGGCGAGGATGGCCTACAAAATGATCATCCTGAATTTAGTGTACCATCAAAAACTTGCTGCTACTGGGCAGAGGACAGAGTTAGAGTGAACCACTAGTCAGATTTTTTATTCGGCATGAAGAATAATCTAGACTAACTTGTCCATTGAAGGGAGAACTCTACCCTTTCACATCATGGACTTCAAAAATGGTCTTCTAGATATCATACCTAAACCTGCTGCTTTTAAAACATAGTAAGCAACAAGACTCGCACATAGATACAATTATAACATATGAGGAAGCCATCTTCAAAAATGTATTTAGCACATCAAAAACTTCCAAAGATGACATCACCTGCCAAAGACAGCTCCTCAAACACAGACAATGCGTAATGGGCAACTTTACATTGATACATCTAACCATAAACAAAAGAAATACATTTTCTTTGTCAACACATCAGGCATGTTCTGATTTTTTTTTTTAATCTTGGAGGGGATAGATGCAGCAGATATTACCTTTATAACCACACCTTGCTATGGCAACAATTATTTGCTCAAGATCAAGGAGGCAGACACTTTAAAGCCATCTAACAAATCCATACACCAAAACATATTTTTTCAGACCATTAAAATCCGTGGCAGTAAATGCCATGCTTTGAAAAATGGTTTCCCTCCCAGTGGTCAAGTGTAAAGCTAATGAGGTTGCGATTCACAGACTGACATTTTTCACAGAAGAGCACTAGTGGCAGTGTTTCTATTTCAGTACCAGCAGTGACTCAAAGATTTTGTTTTTTTAGCTTTCACTTACCTCCATGGTTGTGCAACACTGGAATTAGTATATAAAACTATAGAGGAGTGGGGTTCAATGGGGCTCGCCTCTTTGCAAATACAAATACTTTTCTATTGCCTTTTTTCATCTGTTTAAATCTTTGACCGGACGGGTTAATCTAGTTTCAGCTTCATCTGCACATAACATGACACTTCACAGTGGAACCTGAAAAACAGCAGCTCTCAAAACCTCAACATTACTTAAAAGGGGGAATGAAGGAAGGAGGATATGCAAATACTGTGGTACTTCTCGATAGGACTCTGCCTCTCCTTGGCTACTGTGCCACACTGCCAATGCAAGTGTTCAGCCACTGAAATCACTGGTTCAAAAAAAGAAAAAAAAAATGTCATGGTATTGTAATGGAGTGCAACCCACAGAATCCATAAGCAGAGGCACTTCAAATAAGGAATCTCCATACTGGAAAACAGTTTAGCACTTTCGTCTTTGTTTAATCAAGACTTCTTCAGAAAGTTGACTCTCACCCTCCCAAGCCCATTTCCTCCAGCATCCAAGCTGCTAAGAAAACTTGGGCCATCCTAGTCATAGCCAGGACTTTGTCCCTCTATACCATAAAGCTGAGGACAATCAGCTGTTCAGTGTTCCTAAACTAATGCACCCCATTCAGGTAAACCCTGAGAGAGTATGTCCAGGATATGAATGCATCTCTCCTTGAAAAAAAAAAAAAACAAAACAGGGAGATGAATGGACTGCTTCAGGAAATGATAAAACAATCTTTTAGAAGCAAAAATGGTTCACTCTTGAGACACACCTATTGCCTGTGTAAAACATCAATGCAGTACCCTACCGCCACAAAGAGATCTTGTGTCTTGCTGATGGCAGTCAAGAAAAGAATCTGTGAACAGAGAGATTTAAGATTTCAAGTTTGTCTTACCAGAAGTCCAATGTGGGACAAGCAAGTCCGTCAAGAATGAAACTGAAATAACACAAAGAAGGGGCTCTTCTTGCAAGACAGGTACAGATACAAACCTTCTTAAAGGAAATGCTTGGGAGACAAAGTCTTGGTCTACCTAAGGTCAAGATGTGTAGAAACAGCTGACACGTACTATGGTCACAGAAAGAAAAGCTGCGCAAACTCCTACCATAATGTTATATGTCCTTCTCTTCTCTGTTGCAGTACTCTACATGAGGGAGACTGCCTGCCAAGTGATCAGACTTCGGCCAGTCTACAAAAGTCTTTAGTGTCTAGGGTGCATGGTACATTGTACATAGTCTGCTGTCTGACGTAGGCTATAAAAGTGACCACGTATGCACCATCCTCAGAACTGAGTGCCTCGGGTAGAAAGCCTGAGATATAGGATTGTAGCATAGGTACATCCAAGAAACAAAGGCAGGAGGATGGAGGGTGGGATAGAATACTGCAACACAGAAGAGGACATTTAACGTTATGTATGAGTTTACATAACTTTTCTATGTCCTTCTATTCTGCTGTTGCATTATTCTTTACATGAGGGAGACTGCAAAAGCTCATGAGGAGGTAGGGGCAGAGGAGCTTTCTAGGATATCGTGGAGAATGGCCCTAGAGAACCCTGCCCTAGATTTGGAAATGCTGTCCAGTTTGTAATGTATGGTGAAAGTATGAAGTGAAGACCAAGCAGCAGCCTCCAAAATGGAGCTGGTGTCCAATCCTTTGAAAAAGTTGCCAAAAGAAGCCATGGATCTGGTGGAATGAGCCCTTACTGGGGTGGGAAGCCCCTTTCCATGTTGTTCATAACAAAAGGTGATGGTGTTAGAGATCCAGGAAGAAATACTCTGCTAAGAGACTGAGAGCCCTAGCGCTCTAGGGTGGAAGGAGATGAACAGCTGGCCAGTTTTCCTGATATTCTTGGTTTTATCCAGGTAAAACCTAGGCTGTGTACGTCTAAAGTATACAGGTCTCTCTCTGCTGAGGTTTTGGGGGGGGACAGGTGGGAAGGTGGATTGCTTGGTTTAATAAAAGCTCATTGACCACCTTAGGCATAAAGGAGGGGTTGGTGCCAGCGGAAACCCTGTCCTTATGGAAGACTAGAAAAGGAGGAGAGGCCATAAGGGTGTGTAATTCTGAAAACCTTCTGGCCGAGGTGATTGCCAGAAACAAAATAGTTTTTCAGGAGCAGAATTTTAAAGAGGCAAAAACTGCTGGCTCAAAGGGGGCCAGGGTCAGCTTTCCCAAAGCAAAGTTAAGATCCCAGAAAGGAGGCACTGGTCTCCTGGGAGGTCTCATATGGAAGACGCCCTTCAGAAATTGTTTGACTTCAAACCTAGAGGCCAAAGGGGGTGAGAGAAGCAGACAGGCAGAGATGGTTGACAAATGTAACTTTCACTGAGGTACAAGTTAGTCCAGCCTCCAGCAACTCACACAAGTATGATAGGCCTGTGCAGACATCCATTGTTAGTGGGTCTAGTTTACGCGAGAGACACCAGATTGAAAATCTTTTAAATTTGGTTTTCTGGCCTACTGCAGCACCCTTAGCATGTCCTCTGAGAAAAGGTGTCTAAAAGGAATCAGGGCCTTGTCACCCACAGTGTCGGGGTGACAAGTGGAGATGAATGAGGGTGCCCTTGTGTTGTGTTAGTTGGTCCACTCTGTAGGGTAACCTGTGATGATTGCCCTTGGCTAAATGTAGGAGTAAGGGGAACCAATGCTGTGTTGGCCAAAAGGGAGTCACCAACAATATTTTTGGTCTTTCCTGCCAAATCTTCCGGAGGACTCTTGGGATAAAAGGCAGGGGAGTGAAATGCATATAGAAACATCCATCTCAGTGAGAAGCTTAGGGCATCCACCTTCCAGGCCAGAGGATGTGGGTCTCTGGCACAAAATAGAGAAAGCTGTCTGTTCACGGGGAGGCAAAAAGATCCACTTGAGGAATACCCCATTGATGGATAATGTCCAGAAACACATCCTGGTGAAGCATCCATTCATGGGGTTGTGTTTTGTACCTGCTAAGTGCGTCTGCCAAAACATTCAAGTTGGATAGAATGTATACTGCCTCAAGTGGTACCTGCAACTTGACCGCTAGCTCCCATATCTGTAAAGCTAGTCTGCACAATAGGTATGCATGAGTCCCACCCCCATTTGTTTATATACCAGAGTACTGTCATGTTGTCTGTTAAGACTTTGAGGGGTCCTGGGATGAGGAGAGGCTGAAAGGCTTGGATTGTCAAAAGTAGTGCTCTCACTTCTTTTATACTGATGTGCTTTTTGCTTTGCAAGTGTGACCAAGTGCCTTCAGCATTTGCGGCACTTAAGGCAGCTTTCCAGCCCGAGTCTGAAGCACCTGTGTACATTTCCTGTACTGGTGGCAGAGGATGGACTGGGAGTCCTGGATTGGTAGAGAGATGTTGAATCCACTAACTTATTTCTCTCTTCAGACAGTGAAGAAGAGGGATTTGGAACTTCTGTGGGTGAGCATGCTGAGCCCACAATGATTTTAGGTACCATTGCCATTTCCTCATGTGCACCTTTGCCAGAGGAAGTATGGGAATGGTGGAGGCCATAAAGCCCAGGGTACTGAGGTAGGTCCTGGCTGAAATATGGGGCCGGGGAATGAGACTTTGAAAGAGTTCCTGGGCCTTCTGTAAGGGAAGGGAAACCTTCATGAGGTTAGTTTGAATCCTGCACGCAGGAAAACTGATCCTGTGTTGGGGTGAGGGCTGACTTCTTGTAATTTATGGTGAATCCCAAGGAAAGGTGGATGTTGACTACATGGTTGAGGTCTTGCTGTAGTAACTCTGGACTGTCTGCTTGAAGTAGGAGAGTGTCCAGATATGGGAAGATTTGGATGCCCTGCAGTCTGCAGAATGCCACCACTGGTGCTAGGCACTTTGTGAAGACTCTTGGGGTGGTAGAAAGACCAAAAGGCAAGGCAAACAACTGAAAGTGTACAGAGGCTACAGAGAATCTGATATATTTCCTGTATCTAGGGTGGACTGGAATATGAAGATAAGCATCCATTATGTCTATGGAGGCCATAAAGGCTCAAGGTAGGATCAGGAGAAACAAGGTTTGTAAGGTGAGCATCCTGAAAAAGGGTACCTTTTGCTAAGTGTTTAAGAAGGAGAGGTCTAAGACGAGTCTCCATTGTCCTTCTTTCCTTGGGACCAGGAATAATCCCTTTCCTCTTTCATGAATGGGTACATGTTGGATGGTACCTTGATCCAGGAGCTGTTGAAGTACCAGAGGCAAAAGAAGTAGATGTTCTTTGGGTGGTAGGGGGATGCCCCTGAATGGTGGTTGAGACTCCCACACCATGAAGTATCCATTCTTTATTATGGACAGTACCTAAGAGTCTTGGGTAATGGTTTCCCAAACTGGACTTGAAAAGGATAGGCGAAGGGAAGGGTGGATCCCAGGTAGTCAGATGGACCCGGCTCTGTCAGGAAAGGGCTGCTTTAGAGGTGGTGTTTGTTGTAGAGTACAAAAGGATTGTTGCCTCTTTCCTGTTCTCTTGAACTTGGATTGAGCAGCTCTGGATTGCCTCCTGACAAAAGGCTGGTTTAGAGGGGTAATTTCTCTGGAATTCAGGGAACGGAGAAACCAGGAGGTATTTTAGGTCTTTTATCTCCTTGCCCTTCTCTTGCAAGGTTTGGAAGAGTTCAGCAGCCGCAGAGCCAAACAGGGCTTCATTGTCCAGGGTAGCATCCATTAATTTGGATTTTATATCCTCTGGCAAGGGTTGTAGCCTGAGCCATGCAAACCTCCTTAGGACAGACCCAGATGCAGCTGCCCTAGCAAAAGCCTCTACAGCATCACAGCTACATTTGATAGAATGCCTGGTCACCTGGTAAGTGTTAGCTAACAGGGATGTAGCTAGGTTTTTGTTCTCAGATTCAGGTACTTCAGAAATTACTTTAGACATCTGAGGCAAGAGTTCTAATGAATATTTAGTCATATGGGTTCGGTAGTTTATAGTTCTAAAGGCAAGAGTGGTGGATGTATAAACTTTCCTGCCTAGTGTTTCCAAATTCCTGTTGTCCTTGTTTGAAGGAAGCAGGGAATAAGCCTAAAAGGTTTGTCAGAGGACACCATGATGACTGATGGATCTTGCTACAGGTCCTCTGAATAAATACTTATAATTTACAGGCACCATATAAAACCTGTTTTTTTAGGTGCTGGTGGTGGGGCCTTGCAAGAGGAGGCAAAGGCATCTAAGGTGGCCAGAAGGATAAGGGCTAGCAGAGGGACTAGGGGTGTCAAGTTGCAACAGATCATAAGGTTTTTGAATATCCATCAATTCAGTGTTTTCTCACTTGAAAAGCTCTTGCATTCTAATCAGAGTCTCACTGAAGGAACTCTCTTCTACAGGGGAGTCCATCCCATTAGAATCTTCCTCAGGGGAAGCACAGTCTAATGGAGAGGGTATCTGGGTAGAGTAGGCTTGAGACTCTTCATCAGGAAAGAGATCCTTCAGGAGGGCTAGGCCACAATTTGCCATCCAAGTATCAGTTCTTGTAACGGTATTCCATCAGAAACCTATAGCTGCATGTTGGACCCCCCCCCCACACACACACACACAGATCTCCTCATAAAGAACGTTTAAACACTGCTATCCTTCAAGTAGATAGGACAGGATTTTCTCTCTCCAACAACAGTGGGTGGCAGGTCTGAACCACTAACTTAAGATGTGCTTTGTACAGTATTTCCCCCCTGGATAAATAAAGGCAGTGACAGTCAGGTCATGGCTAATAATTTGAGAGCCACAGGTGTACTTTGCAGGTCTTCTCCTAGCCATCGAATATGACAACATTTCATCAACTGGTATCAGAACCTGCATCTTAACTGTTCAAGTGCAGAAAAGAACTGATGAGCAAGCAAAGTACAGTTTTGTACCTACCATAAATGTAGATGTTCGAAGATCCACATTGCTGCAGTCCTTACACTTGGGGTAGTCCGCTGTCCTCGGTCGGCCCGAATATCAAAGTATAAGGCTGACGTCGGTCAAGGCGCATTTGACTGACATCAGGACGTCAGGGTACAAATGCGCATGACCGACGTCATATCCTCAGTCTTTTCTTGCCCCAGATGTCAGAAGACCCTAAAAATAAAGGTCAAAACCAAAAGACAGCAAACAAACAACCAACCACCCTTGCACTAATTATATGTACAATATATATACAATATACACAATATTTACAACCCAACCCACACAACCACCTCTAACTACAGAGGGGAAGGAGGGAGGGTAAATTGGACTGCAGCAATGTGGATCTTCGAACATCTACATTTATGGTAGGTACAAAACTGTACTATGTTTTTCATCTCACATTGCTGCAGTCCTTACACTTGGGTAGAATCCCAAAGCAGAGGTAAGGGAGGATGGCCAAACTACAAGGAAGCAGGAGCTGCCAAAATGCCCTGCAAAACAGCAGTGGCAAAACCAGCCCTGGACTTAGAGTAAAGTGGTAGGTGATAATGCCTAGAGAAAGTATGCACTGAACTCCAAGTAGCTGCCTCCAAAATATCCTTGGTTGCCACTCCCCTCAAAAGGCTGTCAAGTGGCAGTAGCCCTAGTGGAATGAGGCCTAATCCCAGCTGGAATCTCCTTGCCATGATGGGAATAACAGAAAGCAATGCAAAACCCAATCCACTTAGAAATAGTTTGTTTTGACACAGGCTTGCCCTGAGAACTCAAAGCAAAAGAAACAAACAACTGCTGAGACTGCCTGAACCCTTTAGTTCTGTCCAAATAATATCGCAACTGCCTGTGTACATCTAAAGTGTGCAAAATCTTTTCCCCTTTATTTTGGGGATTTGCATAAAAAGTAGGCAAATGAATAGTTTGGTTTAAAGCCACACTAGAAACCACCTTAGGCATAAAGGAAGGATTAGTACGTAAAGATACCCTATCCTTATGGAAAATCAAGAAAGGCTCAACCGCCATAAGGGCCTGCAATTCAGAAACCCTTCTTGCAGAGGTAATGGCCAACAAAAAGGCAGTCTTCCATGATAAAAATTTCAACTCAGAAGTAGCTGCAGGCTCAAAAGGTTGTAGAGTGAGTTTCTCCAACACAAAATTGAGATCCCAAGCAGGAGTAGGAGCTCTACGTGGGGTCTTATATTCTTTGCCCCTCTAAGAAATTGCTTGAACAAAGGATGAGAAAACAATGGAGGGTCACATTCATAGTGAGCTGAAATTGCTGCAGCATGAACCTTAATAGAAGAGAAGGACAAACCTTTGTCCAGTAACTCAGTAAGATATTGAAGAGCCACACTTAAATTAGGCTCAGAAACATCAAAATCCTTTGCTGTACTCCAAAATAAAAATCTCTTCCATTTATCTGCGTACACTTTCCTTGTACTAGGCCTTCTAGCTTCCAAAATCACATTCAAAACTTGTTGTGGAAGTTGAGACCCTCTATGGTTCAAAACAGAATATGCCAGGCTGTTAGGTGAAGAGAGTGAAGTTTGACATTGAGCAAATGGCTGTCCTCCTGTGACAACAGGTGTGGAATCGAAGGCAAAGGCCATGGAGGCTTCCGTACCAGACTTCTCAGTAATGGGTACCAGTGCTGTCGAGGCCAATCTGGAGCTATTAAAATCATCCTTGGCTTGTCCTGTCTGACCTTTAGAAGCACCTTTGGGAGGAGAGGCAGAGGTGGAAAGGCATACACATGAAGATTGCTCCAATTGAAAGAAAGAGCATCCACTTTCCAAGCTGTGGGATGAAACCTTTTTGTGCAAAACTTTGGCAGCTGATGGTTTAGTGGAGAAGCGAACAGATCTATGTCTGGAGTTCCCCATGACACTGTCAATTTCTGAAATACATGAGGATCCAATTTCCACTCGTGGGGATCCATAATTCGTCTGCTCAACACATCTGCTAAGGAGTTCTGTGCTCATGGCAGAAACCTTGCCTGAAGATTGAGCTGTAAACTGAGAGCAGTCTCCCACAAAATCATTGCTTGCCTGCATAGAGGATAAGAATGTGTTCCCCCTTGTTTGTTGATGTACCACATGACAGTTGTGTTGTCTGTTAGAATCAACACCTGCCCTGGAAGAAGTAAATCCTTGAAAGCTATTAATGCAAACTGGACTGCTAACATCTCCTTCAGGTTGATATGTAGATGTTGTAGTCTGGCAGGCCACTTGTCTTGTATCCACTTTCCATTTAGATGAGCTCCCCAAGCTTTGTCTGAGGCATCTGTCGTTAAAATCTGACTCGCCTCTGGCCGGGTCACAGAGAGTCCCTTGTTTAGGTGACATTCCTGAGCCCACCACAAAAATTCCTTTTGAATGCAAGGTATTATTTGAATGACAGTGTCCAGATCCTGGCAGTGCTGTGTCCATACATTTTGAGATACCATTGCAGCTTCCTCATATGCAGTTTGGCATTGGGAAGCACCAGAATACAAGATGCCATGAACCCTAAGGCTTGAAGGACTGTCCTTGCAGTCAGCCCGGACTGATGAGATAGTTGATGGAAGTAAAGGGAAAGATTCTTTTGTTTGTCCGGGGTTAAAAGGCCATCTGGGATGCTGTATTCAGTCTTACACCCAGAAAGCACATGTCCTGAGAGGGTACTAGACTGGACTTTATTTCGTTCACAGAATACCCCAGGCATCTTAGCACTGCTATCACATATTCCAAATGATGAAGAAGCTCTTCCCTTCCTTGAGCCAGAATCAGGCAGTCGTCCAAATAAGGATAGATCTGTATTCCTTTTAGCCTGAAGAAAGCTATCACTGGAGCCAGAACTTTCGTGAACACTCTGGGCAGTAGATAAGCCAAAGGGCAATGCAGAGAACTGATAGTGAGAAGTCCCAGCTCGAAAACGCAGATACTTCCTGCAACTTAGTCTGATAGGAACATGAAGGTAAGCCTCCTTGAGATCCAAAGTTACCATCCAATGATCTTTGCCCAGCAGAGGTAAAAGCTGTTGTAACGTCAACATTTTGAACTTGGGAATGTCCAGATAAGTGTTGAGGATAGATAAATCCAAAATTGGTCTCCACGTGTTCCCCTTCTTTGGTACTAGGAACAGGCGAGAATAAAATCCTAGGCCCACTTCTGGCATAGGGACCGGCTGTATGGCCCCTAGTTGAAGTAACAGAGAAATTTGCTTGTGAGCCTCTATTCTTTGTTGAGGAGGAACGTCTGGCATGCCTCTGAAAGGAGGCAAGGTATGGAAATAAAACCTGTAACCTTGGTGTATGATATCCAATACCCATCTGTCTTGGGTAATTAAACCCCAATTTTCTTTGAAAAGTGCTAACCTTCCTCCCAAAGGTGCTGCCAGACGAGAAGGCTCTGGCAGCTGAAAAGGTAGGTCATTGGGTCTGTTTACGAAAGGACTGACCCCTGCCCTCACCAGAAGACTGTGCAGGAGAACTCCCTGTTCTAGGCCTGAAAGAGCCCTGAGCTCTGCCCCTACCACGTCTAGATCTACCCCTAGACTGGGAATCATAAGAAGGATACGTCCACCCTTTAGCAGGCCAATTTCTACTAAACTTTGGAGGCTGAACCTGCAAAAAATCTTTAACAGTTTGCATAGACTTAGCCTTGTCTTCCATTTTCTTTAAAACTGCCTCAACAGGAGAACCAAACAACACATCAGATTGTAAAGGAGCATCCAAAATCCTTGTTTTAACATGGTCAGATAAATTTTGATCCCTCAGCCAGGCGTGCCTGCGAAGAACTGACCCAGTGGCAGCCACCCTAGACGAGGCCTGTACAGCATCAAAACCACATTGCAAAGAATGCTTACCCACCTGTTCAGAAACATGTAATAAATCTTGTAACTCTTTACAATCAATACCTTCCGCCAGAGCATCAACCTTAGACTTCAACTGTGAAAGGAGATAGTTTTGGTATTTTAACATGTGAAACTGGCAATTCAAAGCCCTCATAGCCAGAGTGGAAGAAGTATAAACTTTCTTTCCCCATCTATCCAAGGCCCTGGCTTCTTTATCTGCAGGAACCGGATTCTTGACAACAGAAGCCTTAACACCTTTAGGCCCCTGGCTAACAGTTTCTGGGTCTGCCCTAGGACTCTTAAAAAGATACTTATGAACTTCAGGCACCCTGTAATACCTATCCGGTTTAACAGGAGCAGGAGGCAAAGAATCAGGATTAAGAGAAGCCTCTGTAAAACATCTTCCACTACATCCAAAACAGGAGGTATAGCCAAAGGCCTATGCTGGGGTAAAACAAAATTCCCTAAGCCTTTTCCTGGAATCAGAGAAGTCCTGACCTTCCCACTTAAAATGCTCCCTCATGGAATGAAGAGTTTCTGAAAAGAAAAATCCTCAGGAGGAGAAGCAGAAGGAGTAGAATCATCCACATCAGAATCAGAATAAGGAGAGTACTCCTGCAAGTCTTCAGCCGAAGACTCTGAAACATCCGAAGCCTTCTCAAAACTCCCTAGCTCAGGCTCCACCCTAGGTCTCTTATCAGGAGGGGGCAAAGAACCCCTAATCAAAGAAATCAAATCTTCTGCCATTTTAAGCATATGCTTCTTGGGCACAGTTCCAGAAGAACTAGGGGTGACACCAGCTGAAGCTAAACCTGGCCTGCCTCTAGGAGAAGCCTTGGAAACAGAAGGGGAGGGCCTAACCACCCTAGGCAGGGAGGGGAGTATAGTAACCTGAGAAGCCCCATCACCCTGACCTGCCTCCTGAGAGGCCACATCCTGCAATAACAAGGTCTCTCCCTGGGATCCCAAAGAAACCTCCGGTGGAACCACCGGCTCCACCGACACCTCTAAAGAACCGGCGTCCGGTACGGACGGTTCTTCTAGCCTAGGCTTAACTGCTTTGTCCTTGCGCTTCTTCGAAGAAGCGGGCGCCGGAGCATCCGACGGCATTTTATAATTGCACCGCTTCCCGAAGACTAACCTGGCACAATCTAATCTCCTCTATAGTGCGCTTATTGAATCTAGCACAAGAGCGACACCCAACAACGTCGTGCTCAGGCCCTAAACAAGGAATACACAAAGTATGATAATCTCTATGCGGTATCTGTTTCCCACAAGAAATGCAGTTATTCACTTTTTCTGACATCCGTTTAACCACTGAGGCAAGAAAAAACCAAAATATTCCCCAACGGGGTACTTAGCCAACTTTGACTCGGTCTGAAACTCCGGAATCGAAAAATTTCAGAACGCCAACCGGCACTTGCAATACTGCTTCTGCATCGGACCATGCGGCAAAAAAGACTGAGGATATGACGTCGGTCATGTGCATTTGTACCCTGACGTCCTGATGTCAGTCAAATGCGCCTTGACCGACGTCAGCCTTATACTTTGATATTCGGGCCGACCGAGGACAGCGGACTACCCCAAGTGTAAGGACTGCAGCAATGTGAGATGAAGAACATCTTATGTGGTTGCAGTGTGATGTTACTGCATGCATGGACATCAAGTGTGAAAGCCACCAAGAACATGTGCCCTTGGACAATGGAATGTCTGAGCGCCAAACACAGTGGTGTAGAGGATGAACACAAATGCTGATCCATTAACAATGGTCCCTGATGTTAGATAACTCCTATACGAGTGTATGGAAAACAGACTAGGAGAAGGTAAAACTGTGGAAAAGGGAAATGAAAAAGTGAGAATGACTTCTTGTTCTATGGCATGTAGCCTTTAGCTATGGTGCTACAAACGGGTATAATGATGCCAGTTCCCCAAAATACACTGTGGTACAATACCATGTGGCACACTTACCAGTCCACCACAATCAAATAAGTTTTTAAAGGAAAAGAATACACAAAATCTGCATAAGCGTAAACATACTGTTAACAGTACTGAGTTCTATGCTTTTTGCCCTTTATTTTATAAACTACCTTGCTAGTTTTTTAGTACTGTACGATTCGGGAGACTTTAGCCTCAGCATATTTACTGCTGTTCTAATAGCAGATTCTCTATTCTCATATAAGCTGTCACACAAACACACAGAAGATTCATATTCTTTCCTTCTGTAAGTAGCATTAACTCCACATTTTTTTCTCTTCTACATGCCTCACATTTAAAACGTAGAAGCTGTCCTGCTTCTTTACTTCATTAGATTGCAAACACATAGAATGCATATAAATCACCCCATACAACTAAAAGTATAAACTAATACATATTCATTAATTTCCCTTCAAAAATGTGCTCATTTATCCTCCCAATATCAGCTAAACTGCAAATATAACACAGTGTTTCTGCTACAAAACAGGATGTCTTATGTCCTGGATATCATACTATATGTGGTCTTAAAAAAGCACTGTGAAAATTACCATCATGTATCTTGTCAACAGTATGGCTACAAAAATTAATCAGATTGATTACAATTCATTGACCAGTACAAACAAACGTGTTACTGGAGCAAAAAAATACGTATTATTTTAAAACTGGATGGATGGATGCGTTTCTGCAGAAGGCAAGCCCCCACTCCTTTAACTATTATTTTAACTCCTTGGAAAGGGGAACTCAAGGTTGTGTGACTTTGAAGTGAAAACAATAATTAAGGGGAGTGGGATAGACTCTTTTGCAAAATGAATCATATTTCTTTAATTTTCACTATTGCCATCATGGACACTGCAGGGGTAGAACACTACTTCTGTGTTATCCGCAAACACAAAGAAATGTGTGCATTCAAGTAGCCTCACTGTTTGGCAACAGGTTTTGGTCCATCGTGTTTGGTATGATACATATCAATAAGCTGAGTTGTGACAAGATTCAAAAGACCTGGAAAGGGAATCTGAAAAACAGTGCAGGAGGCTAGACTTGTCTTGTGCTGTAACTGTGATCAGAGTTGCATCCCAAGAAATGAAAAAATACAGAGCACACAACTTACCTGCAGCAATGTAGAACAGTCAGCATCATGTGAGTGGAATCCAAAGAGTGGATAAAATTAGGCGGAAAAGCATTTTTCTGCTTTACTGTGTCAGGCTTCCTACAGACAAAATGATAAATGTGAGTCTGCAAAAAGGAATAAAGAGGTAAACTTGTGTAAAAGTAAAAATGAAGCAATTAGTGGAAAGGAATTACAGAAATATGTTTTGCATTACATTAATATTTTAATTACTTTCCATTTGTTTACCGGGTTAGTCCGACTAGACACAAGGTGATCATTTTCAGTGGAGGCCCAGGGAGAAAAGCTCCAGATACATAGTAAAAAAAAATATAAAAATAATAAAAAATGATATAAACATAGCTATTTTGTACAAAGAGCATAGAACATATAAAAGGAGTAAAATCAGAGTTTTACAAATGATGCAGCATACAGTGGTTAGAATATTGAGAAACAAATTAAGCTAGATATTATACAACAAATATACAATTGCTTGAACATAAATTCAAAAAGAAGTTTCCATAGACAAACAGGGTCATAAATTATAAATCATAATTATAAAGGTGGCCTAAACACCTATGATAGGAAATAAATCAATTTCCCCAAAACATTGGGAAGAGAGCCTGGTATATTGGCTACCCCCAACAAAGACTCAATGAGAAACACAAAATATGGTCAAATCTAAAATTCTGACTAAATATTTGCTGTATGCAATAGAAAGAAAAATGAAGGAACCACTAAATAAAACTATTACTGTACAGTTTTGCAGATAATGGCTGATGCAAAGGTACTTACATACTGACATCATGGGTGACCTGAAGGCTCAAATGTTGCATGGTGCTTTTAAGCTGGAAGAAAAAGGCAGGTATTAGTAAATGGGAAGTCGGAAGCATAATTCAAATCCCTTTCAAATGATTGTGCATTAAAGAGTGGACAAACTAATGAGAGCTTCAACTGTATCCCCCTTGACAGCACCCACCTTTAGACTTTACCTCCTTTCTTAATGAGAACTAGGCCCATCATACCAAGAGTGCACTTGTGGATACCTATCCAGCCATCTATCTCATTTTGGAAAGAAAAGGTGTTCTAGTGGAATTGTTTGATTTGTGGAGATACAAGAAGTTGTGGACTACTAGATTCCTAATGGCCCAAAAGACAAGGTACAAATCATCCCTAAGGAGTGTATAGGACAATAAATAAAGGGACAGTGCTGCCAGCCTCTCCTGGTAGATTTTGTTTTTTAAGACCCTGATCTTTTTAGTTAGTGTTGTATAGCACACAAAACAAACTGAGACATCTCCATCCTGTGACGTCATCCATGAACTGTCCTCCTTTTAGTTAGTGTTGCATAGCACACAAAACAACTGAGACATCTCCATCCTGTGACATCATCCATGAACTGTCCTCGTTTTAGTTAGTATTGTATAGCACACAAAACAGACTGAGACATCTCCATCCTGTGACATCATCCATGAACTGTCCTCATTGTATAAACCACACCACTACCAGATAGCAGACACTTAAAGAGATGGTCTAGGAGATTGGCGAGTATTACAGATAGGAAGAATAGCAGACGTATACCGATGTGGAAAGAGAAGGAACCATTTGGACAGAGAAAGGTTTTGCAAAACAGGTTGTGAAAAAAATAGGGAGATAAGGGAAGATCAGGCACATGGGCCAGGTAATCACTCACCAAGCGTAATTGTGCAGGAGTCCTGGACATAGTCATCAGCTCACCGGAAAAGGATAACAATAAGCGTCACTGCAAACATGATGGGAGCTGGTGAAAACAGACAAGGGCAGACATACGCTGGTCAGAGTCATGGCTATCCCTGGTAAAGAAATGGAAAGGATAGCAAGAAGCATGCTGGTAAACTTCCTAAACTCCAGCACCTTGACAAAGAAGAAAAAACATGGCATGGCCCTACCAGGAGTGTTGCTATCAGTTTTAATGCAATTCTGTGATGGGGACACAACAAAAGTAGATAAGAGGTGCCCAGCAGATGTGATGTATTGATGACTTCTCAGCAAGGCTTTCTACTCACTGTATCACCTAAAACATAAAAGAAAGCTATATATTATGAGGGTGTGTCACAGATGAAAATTGGTTGTCAGAATGGAAGATGAAGGTAATAGTAAGGCGGGCCCTGTTAAATAAGATAACTAGCAACAAATGAAGTGCAACATGACACATTGCTCAAGCCAGTACTGTGAGCATTCTAATATACTGGGGGAAGAGGTAATCAGAAAGCCAAGCACATGACAAAGCTGCTGAAATACAGGAAGATCAGATCTATCCATCCATCCATCCTCAACCCCTTTTCCAATTCTGCCCATGGGGTCAGGGTGTCACTTCAGCAGTTACAATCATCTTGAGTCAAGGTTTACACCACCAAGTAGCTAGCCCCATCGCGGTAGTTTGTTTGTACCACTCCCTTGCCACACATATTCTCACCTATGACCGATTTAGAATGTCCAATCCACCTACTGCATATCTTTGGAATGTGGGAGGAAACTGGAGGAAACCCACATAACCACAGGGAGGACATGCAGACTCCACACAGAAGCCACCCAAGCCGAGAATTGAACCCGTTTAATGCAATTATTTTCTATTCAAGGAACGTTTTTGCTTTAAAATCTCCAGACATTTGTAATACTTATTTTTTCACAACTACCTAAAACAGCAACAAATAAAAACTGAAAAAAATATCCCTATTAAATATTATTGCTTATTTAACTAACTGAACCCCCACTTTCTATAGGAAACACTTCCTATGAAGTGGAGATACAAAAATGTTCCTATAAATTAAGACCACTGACATGATAATATCTATGTAGTACAAGTTTTCTTTAATTTTAATAGCAAAATCCTTACAAAGAAAGCGACAATATAAAAGTTATTGTACTATCATTAGTTGAGAGATTAAAAACATGCAAATATGCTGCAATAACTGCATTATATCATAAATCCACGTCAGTGCACTAAATATTCTAAATGAGTGGCAACTACTGAAGTGATGCATTATGGGAAATATGGGCAATGCAACTAATAAGCTGTGGCTTCAGAAAACAGGCAGTTTGACAAAGGAGATGGATTTCAGAAATACATGGGTGTGAATAATGCACTATTCTTAGTGTGATAATTACAGGGGAATAATCTAATTTTCAAGTAGTACTACAGTTTTTTAAGACAAATCACTGCTGTTTCAACAAGTGAAGGTATATTTCTTACTGAGGAGGAAGACATACTTAACAACCCAGTAAACCTCTGGAATTGGCGACACATGTAGAGTAAGTTAGGTGTTTAATGAGTGTAAACCTCTGTGCAAGGATCCCTGCCAGGTAATAACCAATGGTATTGCAGTCAAATGTACGTCAGTTAGCAATCGTTCAGTTGCCTGCCATCCTGTCAGAAGTACCTCCAGTTTGTATTTTCAACTGCTACAGGCAACCCTACCTGACGCTTTAGCAAATTACTTCCTTTATTAGCATCCCCAGCAGTTTCAGTAACAGTAATATGCACTCAACTGTTACAGTACTCTAACAAACTAAGCATATGGTTCAGGTCACACAAAATGCAATTTCAAAAAAAAAGTAAGACTAATATCAAATAGTACTGGTTCTTGAAATGCATATCAGAAGTCTGCATCTGGGACTGTATGAACCCATCAAACGTTTTGGGCTGCAGGGGTTAATGAGACACTACACTAGACTTGGTATACTTATACAGAAAGAAACACACACCAACTCGACCTTCTAATCACATAGAAAATACACAGGAGCCAGTAGCTGTGAACCAATTTTCTTTTTACTGGTGCTAATCATGTGATTGGAATGGCACTGTAATTTATTGAACTGAATGGTGGCTCAAGTTATTCCTTGAAGATATTCTGCTGAGGTACCAGAAGCACCAGTAAAATAAAATTGGTTCAGAGCTATTGGCTCCTCTGTATTTTCTTTATAGTTATACAGAGCCTGAAACTACACATCCTTGAGTACAGCCATTACAAAAGAAAGTCTCAAGACAATAACCATTCATGCATTTGCTTAATAGAAGAATGAGATGATAAATCTTCTGAGTCTGCTCATTAGGTGCACTTAACATTCTACCTCACCTCCATCCCTTCCTCATCTCCCTTTCTCTACTTTTCTCATTTCTCTTGAATGCCTCCATAGATTCTCTGTCACCTACTCTAGCAGTCCATTACATGGGTCCTCAACTCCTCTATATGAAAAAGAACTTTTGGAGATCGAAGGGGCACTCTGTCCACAACATCTGCTGCTTGTGCAGACTTATTCCACTCTGTCCTTGTAATGTATGACATCATTAAGCCTATTTCACATGATTTTATTACCCATATCATGCCCCTTAACTCATCTGTTTTTATCATGAGTACAGCTCCAGCAGGGAAATTTTAGTTTGGTATTAGTTAACTTACTGTCAGCTACTGTTCATCAGAGACATGGGGATCAGACAATGGGTGAACTTACAATTTCCCATACAATGATCAAAGTTTCACTTGAACAGGGTCAGGGATGAACTCTGCTTCTTGTGGAGGGGAGCCTGTTCCATACTGCAGTGATCCTTTGCAACATGTATCAGTCTCTCCAACATGTTTACTGGTGTCGCAGGAAAAGTTCAGGTCCTTGGATCTAGTGTTTCTGGTGCTGTTTGTTTTGTGGAAGTGCAAGAGGTCCATCAGAGTGGTGTTTCAGGATGCCTTATATTGCAGGCAAGGATCACCTCTCAGCAACCTGTAGGAGACTGAGTAAAGAGATAGGCCTTAAGGCGATCTGTGTAGGACAGGGTATTCATGCCTTTGATTCTCCTGGTGAGAAACCCTTGAGGGTATTACAACTGTTGCAGGTGCTTTGTTTAGGTACATACCAAAGGGGGCACTGTATTCGATGACAGGGCTATTGGTACCATTAACTTCCTTGGACCTGGATGCCATACCCTTACTAATGAGTTGGGTGACATGGAATGATTTTCTTAATACGTTGAATACATGTTGGTCGAAGGCCAAATTACTATCTACATATTTTCCCAAATCCCTGACTACCAGGTCAACTGTTAGGGGTGTTTTCTCAATGTAGTAATTATCTTGGGTGGACAGCTTCCCAAAAGGTAAAGCAATGCGTTGCTGGTGCAATTCTTAATCAACCACCTGCAATTGTCTGATGTAATGCAGAAATCATAATTCTGCTCACAATTATGATATGTTCACTACTGTGGCTATACTCAAACCAAACCTGCTGTCAAGTGTGTCGTGAGGTAATTTTATTCATGTTTTTTTTTTTATCTTCTAAACTTCTAGTGTTGGTGCAAAACTTTCATTTATAAAGAACAAATCTTGTTTGTACATACTATGCATTATCCACCTGTACATGTTACTGATCCCTTGTGCCAGTCTTTCACAGTCTAGTTAACTTTATAAAGTTGCCGGATTAAATGTTTACCTGTAACACACTGTTCACTAAAAGTTGTCAGTGTCTGTAATGGCATTAGCAGAAGTACTGTCTGTTATATAAACTGTATACTGAATGGCAAAACAAATGTTACCAATAATGCTGCAAAATGTGTGTACACAACTTAAAACAGAGGAGCTTATGTCCCCTTACTTCAGCCGAAAAATTAGTTTTTAGTTCAGACAGACAACTAGGTACAACATTAGAAAGAAAAATAAATAAACAAACAAAACAAGTTGAGAAAGAAAATCAAACAAGGTTTGCTTATCTTTTGCAATAGAGAGTAGCCCATGAAAATGGGGAATGAACAAGACTAGTAAGAAAGTCTCTCTTTACATATAACATGTAGAAACATCTACTGAGATCCCATCTCTGTAAGGAGCTGCACAGGAAAAACTCTGGGCATATGACATTTGCTGGGGATTCAGAAAGTTCAAGAACAATTAACTCCATGCCACGAACAGTTTCTAGCAAGTCTTGGGTTTCTGGGCTCACATATGAAAAGAAAGTACAGTTGAATAAAAACTTCTCTTTTCCTCTGCTATAAGCTATCGCCTAATACACTACTTTTGAGGAAATTTATTTACCTCTGAGCTATACCCCTCAAAACTGACCACTTTCCTGTCTCACTAGTTTTCAGGCCACTGACTTGGAGACGGTCTGTACATCCAACTACATACCCCAACCCATATGAGTTAAGGTCACATGTTGAACGTATGCCCTCAAGTAGGTAAAGCATTGGTACCCTGACTGGATGTCAGTGGGCAAAAACCCATACGTTAATACTGCAACAGTGATTTCAGTTACATCAGAAGCTAATGTTCAGTTTATCTGCTAATTAACTAAGGTTGCCTATAATGTGGACTGCCATTAGAAGAAACTTTCTACACAGCTCATTTTAACAGCTGCAAGACTTCCCAGCACGACTGATAAAAGCCCATTCCCTCTCATTTACCAATATACCATATCATTTTGAACTGATAGATGAGAGTCCTTTGGAAAGAACAGGGTCAGATTTCTGTAATACTAAAAAGACTACCTTCATCTCTAGAGTATTTATATGAAGGAAGCTTTCCTCTTGGATCATGTCATCCCAGGCTGTAAATGAAGTCAGCCCTCTCCATTATGCAAATGAAGCATATGTGGCAATCTGAGGTACTACAGCTTGTGATGCAAAAGACCTGCCTACGAACCATTTCAGTGAGAGAGATTTCAACAAAATATGGCCTCATGACAGGCCTTGAAAAACCTGTTGGGAGCCATTGACCTAATGGACCTTGTACCCAAACTAAATCTTTAGGTTCAAAGAAGGATTCCTATACACATTCTCACTTGGGAATATAGGAATGCCTTCAACATAAAACCTGGGAACTACAAATCTGGTTCAAACGTCCCTGAATTCAAACACTGTGGAGTATCTCTACAGGCAGGCCATGAAGTGGAGCATAGGAAGCATGATTTTTAGTGTTAGATTATGATGGCAACTCAATAACAGAACAGAATCCATGCTGAAGAGTCACAACTTTGTTTAGTTTACAGTAACATCTACTTCCTCAAAAGCCCATACCTGAAATTCACATACTAGACAGAATGAATATCAGATACACAAGCATCCAGCTGCTCCAACAAGGAAACACTCTGATGGAACAAACCCTAGGCCCTTGGTGAAGGTCCCAGTAGGGCGAAAAAAGTCTTAGCAGCAAAAAGAACTTCTACTGGACTCTCCTGATCCTAGAAGTGGCATGGAAGACTGTATTAAGAGCATGTGGAGTTTGTTTTTATATGATAGGGACACCAAGATCCAGAAAAGGTTTGGCATCTCATCCTCTTCTGGAACCAGACAAAATCCACTGTTTTTATGCTCTGTGCGGATGTGATGGCTAGCTCTTTTTTATAAGAGGCTACAACCTATGTTTTAGTTTGTTCTTCTACTTCTTGTATCCTCTGTGAAATATTTCATCTGGGCTGCTCTTTTAAAGGGTCACTTGCAATCATTATACTACCTTAGTAAACAAATACAAATAAATAAATGTTCTAGGTTATTGCCCTTGCTTCCACTGAGAAATGCCTGGGGGGGGGGACATGAACTTGTGGGACTAAAAGTGCAATGGGTCCTTCTCCTACTTCTCTTACACACAGTAGTAGATTAATGGCAACCACCTCTCCTTGTGTTCGGAGATCCTCACGCTGAAGCAAATACTGATCCATGGAGTGGCCTGGATGTGAGTCAGGACTGCTTAACAGTGCAGTCAAAAGTACCTCTGCCTCTCTTTTGGCAAAGAAGATTAAAAATGGTTCAGTAACCCTAAGCCTGAAGAGATAAAAAGGTTTAGTAGCCCTTTAATACTATATAGCCTCAGCAAAATTAAGGCCTCTGATTAATCAAATAAGATTTTTTTAAAAAACAAGAAACGTCTTTATTATATTATCATGTATGACATTGGCAATCATACATTTATATAAATGAAAACAAATAAAACTATATTAACATAATTTTTGTTGCAAACACATATCACAAACCATACTGCCATCATTTTTGTTGCAAACATTAACATCACTTAAAAAGCTCTCCAGTGGTCAGTCAAATATTACACAGCTCCTGCTTTCTTTTAAACCTCATTCCTCCTCCTCTGCATGCATTGTTCCCTCACTTCCCATTTTTTCTATATAACTTTCTCTTACCCTTTTCTAAAGATCCCAATTTCAGTTGTTTTATCTCTGTTCCTGCATTCATTACTTATAACAAAGCTGGCTTACATTTTGATTTTCTAGCAATTAGTTAGACTCAACAAAGCCTTACTATGTCTAGGCAATTCCACTTCTGTATCATAGCTCAAAAAATAATTTCCTTAGTTACACCAATTTGCTCACCCAGTATTTCTGACAGAGTAGTCTGCAGGGAATCTTTAAAGTCTGTAAACTTATTACACTCCCAGTAAATATGTTCCAAATTTATTTAACATTTGTTTACTGGGAAAGATCGACTATAACAGAGCCCATTTTCAGCAGAGGCTAGGGGAGAAACGCTCCAGACACAGGTCTTTGGAAAGTTTCTTCTTTCTTCCCCATCCCAACTCCACCATTTGCTGTCTACCTGAAGAAAGTTTCTTTGGAGTTTACTTGGAATATAAAAATACCTATGTAAACACTTCCAAGCAAAACACCTACAGCTTCTAGACTTTGTTGCATATTTGGTAGACATACATATATCCCCCATTGTTTCTTAGTGAACTGCTAATACAATCTCTCTTCCCAATTCTTTCTAACCTCCTCTGACTGATTCTTAGAGCTATCATGCAATATTTTACATGCTTTCCATATTATTCCTTTAACAGCAGCTTCTGTTCTAGATTCTACTAAAAATTCTACCAGTGCTGCTCTTTCACTTAGGATCTTCCTATTTCTTTCTCTGCCTATACTTTGCTACCAGTCCTTGATAGGGATGGCAATCTCTAGCCTGCAGTCAAATGAATTATTGGCCTCTACTACCTTTCCTCTAATTATTTGCACCCAATACCTTGGTTCTTTGACAGCTTCCTCCAATAAATTCCAGTCTCCTCCTGCCTATTGTCTGTATTCCTAATTGCAGTCATCCCTATCAGCAGAATATTCTTTCTCCATTCCTGTGTTGGCTTAGCTCTTAGCATACTTCCTGCTACTTTATGAATATAATATTTTGTATGGTTATTGTTATTCTCCTTAAGGATCTGCATCCAAAATCCCAGTCTCTCCTTGTTTCTTGAGCTTCCCCGTTTCATTATCACTTTCCACTTTGAGTTACAGGTTTCTGCTATGTACAGGAGCCTTAACTGTGTAGCTCTGAAACACTTTCAAATCAAGTAATCCATAACCACCTTGTTCTACTGGAAGAATCAGCTTATCCCTAATCCAAATGGTATCTTAATTAAATCTTCTTGAGCAGATGGAAGGTAACTCTACAGCCATAATGGTCCTGCTGTTTCAGGCTGCTGCTGTGTTCTTCAGTTGCTGACCTGACCTGAAGAACAAATGATGAAGAAACACAGCATTCTAAAAAGTTGCTTTTATGTCTTCAGAAAAGCACAAATAGCAGCAAGACTGTTGCAACAAAATGCACTGGCTCTTGTTGTGTCACAGACAATGCACATCATTAAGGAACTGATGGTGAATACAGTGGTAACCTGAGGTTTGAAGTGTTCTTTTTCTTCACTGTGATGTAGTCTCCACATTTCCATTCATCCTATTTTGTAGATCTCCCCAGAAGCCCAATATACATATGCAGTATTTTACTGCCCTCAGAACCACAGAGGAGAATGTGAATTTCTGCATTCTTATAAAGCCTAGAATCTTGGACTCTCAGGACCACAGGCATGGGGCTACACTTCAACACGATGACCAACAGCATCTATTCTGAGAAGTGAGTCTCACTTCAGACTGCAGAGTCTGTTATTGAACAAATTATTTTATCAGTCTTACGGCGCATGGAGTTACCATGTCAGAGTGCATCCGATTCTGATATATGAAGTCTCTGGAAGTATCCACAACAGGAGATGTCACCTGAGTGGATTGGCTGTTTGCAGGACAATTTTCCAGTGAATGTCTCAGGTGAGAGACGAGACAATGAAGCCCTTGTAGTCAGCCCCTTTGCCCCTCATGGCTCTCAAACTTTCCAAAAACGTATGACCCTCAGATGGGAAGAAAAGACAGAAACCAAACTGCCTTGTTCAACTGGAAGAATCAGCTTATCCCACTTGACTCTTGCATCTTCCCCTCCCAGATAAAATGGTTCAACTCTATTAATTGCTATCTACAACTTCTCTTCTGGGTGATAAAAATGTTTGACCTGTGTATAAGACTAAAGGGACTAAACATTTTAACTGCATGTATCTTGTTATCCATATCATACAACAGAGCTTTCAATTTCTCAGTTTTTGTATTATCTTTTGTTTAGTCTCTTCCCACGTATCCTTACCTGCCACACCAGAATATTTTTTAATCCATACTCCCTAAGTACTTGATTTTATCATGTCCCCATAAATATGGAATATTGCTGAACCAATTCTTGTATGGGTACATAATTTACAGTTATTGCCTTTGTTTTAAATTCTTTAATTTTCTATCCTGAAAACTGCCTCAAAATGTTCCACAACACTGAAATATTCTTTTATACCTGACAAAACCAGAAAAGGACCTCATCTGCAAATAGAGCAAGCTTTTCTTGACTACCATACCAATTATATCCTTGAATTTCTGAGTCTCTTATTTTCCTTCCCAATGCTTCTACATATGGTGCAAATAAAGGGGAAAGCGGACACCCCTGCCTGGTTCCTCTACTGAAACAGAGATTGTCAGAGAGGAACTCGCCCACTTTAATTTTCGCTTCTGATCCCTCATATATCTTCCTAATCAACCTTATAATTTTATCAGGGAATGCAAAGGCTTGCATTGCCCTGTTCATAAACTCCCAGCTTACTCTGTCAAACACTTTCTCTGCATCAAGACCCATGAACATCAATGGTATTTTCTTACCATTCAGCCTCCCTCTAGATCATCAACGTTTTGCTAATGTTGTCAAATATTTGCCTCCCCTCCACAAAACCACAATGATCCATGACTATCAATTTTGAAATCACCTTTGTCATTCTTTTAGTCATTATAGACAAACACTTTATAATCATGGTTTAGGACTGAAATGGGCCTGTATGAAGTTGGGTCTGATGGGTCTTTAACCTCTTTAGGTATTATAGCCAGTACCGCTTTCTTCCAGTAAGTTGGTGCTTCTCCTCTTAAAATACTGTTAAACAAAACTTTCGAGATCTTTATCAGTTTTTCCCTCCTAGCTTCCAAACTTCCACAGGAATGCCATCTATTTCAGGGGACTTTCCTG
Source organism: Protopterus annectens (assembly GCF_019279795.1). Classification (NCBI taxonomy): domain Eukaryota; kingdom Metazoa; phylum Chordata; order Ceratodontiformes; family Protopteridae; genus Protopterus; species Protopterus annectens. The sequence continues at coordinate 303,920,296 of NC_056747.1, read as the reverse complement.
TTGATTGATTATACATCACCATTTTTATCTCATCTTCTCCTATCATATTAATAATTAAGTCTCATCTACATCTAACAATGGTATATTTAATTCTTCCATAAGCGTTTCCACTAGTACCTTTTCTTGATATCCATATTTCTCTGCTTTATACAGACTTTCATAAAATTTCCAAAATATTTCTAGTACCTCTACAGGATCTCTTATTTTCCTTGTTACAGGCTTCTTAAGCTCGGTGACATTTTCTACTTTCTGTTGCCTGAGTTACTGCTCTAAAACTTTTGTGGTCAGGCATCATCAAAAAAAAAAAACAGCAATCTACCGAAACTCATGCATATTACCAAGATAATCCTTTAATTTTCTGCTTAGCCCTCTGCAGTTGCGCTTCTTCTTGTTCTGAGTTCTCCAATTCTGCAATACTTTAACATTTGTCAGCCCCACTAAATAATTTTTGTTGCTTCTTAACCATATCTCTACCATCCTACCCTACTCTACCACCCTACTTTTAAACTCCACTTTAATTCTACATCACTCCCTAGCTATATTTTCAGAAGAAATGTCTGTCTTCTCTAATAAATTTAAAATAACTTTGACTACCCATTCATTAAATTCCTCTCTTTCCAACAGATAGGTGGGAAAGTGCCAGTTTCTCATTTTTATTTTAGATATTATTGGTGCATGATCTGAATAGGTAATTGGATATCAAAACTTTCAATTAAATGCACATGTTCCTGTGAATGTAAGTTCTGTCTAGGCTAGTCCAGATTTTGTATCTTGGGGCATACTATGTATATTAATTATTAACTCCTACTACTGAATTCACATCTTCCATGCCAAACATTTTCATAAAAATCTGTCCGCCTTTGTTATATTTTCCCTTCTGCCCTCCCAGCGCATCTTCATTGCTGCAAATCAAATTCCAGTCCTCTCCTATAAGTAATATTCCCTGTTGAAAACTGATTATTTCTCCCAGAATTTTCTTAAGCTCCATTATAGCAGTTTTAAGTGGAATATAAATGCATGCTAATGTAATCCTCTTTCCTTGCCAGTAGCCCCTTTGTACTACAAATCTACCATTATTATCTTTTTTTTGTCGTATCAGTATTGGAGCTCCTCTTTCATTAATATATGTACTCCTCTTTTCCTTTGTCCCAGGTATTTCACTGAACTGTCCTGAAAAACTCACTTTATCAAATTCACATTTTCAGTTTTTCCAAATGTGTCTTCTGTAGCATAGTTATTTGCATTCAACATTTTAATATAGTTCATTACTCTTTCTGTTGTGTATATATCTGTGAGATCATTAACATTTAAGGATAATATCAAAAGGCTCATTGTGTTAAAAAGTTATTATTCCAACATTTTTTTAACAATTTTTTGCCAAGTACCTAGTTTCAGCTTTTCTGTTACATGCATACACTAATGTTTGGCAACTTGACCTTTTATACAGTTGTTTATTGTCATACTCATTTGAGCCTAAGTCACATCTTACAAAACTTTGTTTTTTGAGGGCTTTCAGCAAAACAGATTCTCACTACACCCCAAATACTTATTAACTTAATAGTAACACACAAAAAGTACAGTTTTGTACCTACCATAAATGTAGATGTTCGAAGATCCACATTGCTGCAGTCCTTACTTATGGGTAGTCCGCTGTCCTCGGTCGGCCCGAATACCAAAGTATTAGGCTGACGTCGGTCATGGGCGCTCAGCTCTGACATCAGAGCGTCAGGGTATAAAAGCGCATGACCGACGTCATATCCTCAGTCTTTTCTTGCCCCAGATGTCAGAAGGCCGTAAAAAGAAAGGCCACAGCCAAAAACAGAGTACCTCCCAAAAAATATGCCCAACAACAACCATCAGCCAAACCATATAACCATGCTAAGCTACAGTGGGGAAGGAGGGGGTAATTGGACTGCAGCAATGTGGATCTTCGAACATCTACATTTATGGTAGGTACAAAACTGTACTATGTTCTTCATCTCACATTGCTGCAGTCCTTACTTATGGGTAGAATCCCAAAGCAACGGGGAAGGGAGGATGGCAAAATCATAAAGCATTAGGGGCTGCTAAAATGCCCTGTAATATTGCAGTGGCAAATCCAGCCCTAGACTTAGAATAAAGAGGAAAGTGGTAATGTTTAGAAAAAGTATGTACTGAACTCCAGGTAGCTGCTTCCAAAATATCCTTTGTAGCCACCCCCCTTAGAAAGGCAGTAGAAGTGGCAGTAGCTCTAGTGGAATGAGATCTGATTCCAGCCGGAATCTCCTTACCATGATGGGAATAACAGAAAGAAATACAAAACCCAATCCATTTAGAAACAGTTTGTTTTGAAACAGGTTTACCCTGAGAACCCAAAGCAAAAGAAACAAACAACTGCTGAGACTGTCTGAACTCCTTGGTTCTGCTCAAATAATAACGCAACTGCCTGTGAATATCCAAAGTATGCAAAATCTTCTCCCCTTTATTTTGGGGGTTTGCATAAAAGGTAGGCAAATGAATAGTTTGGTTTAAGGCCACACTAGAAACCACTTTAGGCATAAAGGAAGGATTAGTACGCAAAGATACCCTATCCTTATGGAAAATCAAGAAAGGCTCCACTGCCATAAGGGCCTGTAATTCAGAAACCCTTCTTGCAGAAGTAATGGCCAACAAAAAAGCAGTCTTCCATGACAAATACTTTAACTCGGCTGTAGCTGCAGGCTCAAAAGGTTGTAGAGTAAGCTTTTCCAACACAAAATTGAGATCCCAAGCAGGAGTAGGAGCTCTACGTGGGGGTCTTATGTTCTTTGCCCCTCTGAGAAATTGCTTAAACAAAGGATGAGAGAATAAAGGAGGGACACAGTCATAATGAGCCGAAATGGCTGCAGCATGAACCTTTACGGAAGAGAAGGACAAACCCTTGTCCAATAACTCAGTAAGATATTGTAGAGAAGCACTTAAATTAGGCTTGGAAACATCAAAGTCCTTCCCTTTGCTCCAAATAAAAAATCTCCTCCATTTATCAGCGTAAACTTTCCTTGTACTAGGCCTCCTGGCCTCCAAAATAACATTCAAAACTTGTTGTGGAAGCCGAGAACCTCCAGAGTCTAAAACAGAATATGCCAGGCTGTTAGATGCAGAGACTGAATTCTGACATTGAGAAAGTGATTGCCCTCCTGAGACAAAAGGTGCGGAATCAAAGGCAGAGGCCATGGAGGCTCTCGACCAAACTCCTCAGTAGTGGGTACCAGTGTTGTCGAGGCCAATCCGGCGCTATTAGAATCATGGATGGCTTGTCTTGTCTGGCCTTCAAGAGTACCTTGGGTAGAAGAGGCAGAGGTGGAAAGGCATATACATGAAGATTGTTCCAACTGAATGACAGAGAGTCCACTTTCCAAGCTGTGGGATGAAACCTTTTTGTGCAAAACTTTGGCAACTGGTAATTTAGTGGAGAAGCGAACAGATCTATGTCTGGAGTTCCCCAGGACACTGTCAACTTTTGAAATACATGAGGATCCAATTTCCACTCTTGAGGATCCACTATTTGTCTGCTCAATACATCTGCTAAGGAGTTCTGTGCTCCTGGTAGAAACCTTGCCTGAAGATTGAGGTGTAAACTGAGAGCAGTCTCCCACAAAATCATCGCTTGCCTGCAAAGAGGGTACGAATGAGTTCCCCCTTGCTTGTTGATGTACCACATGACAGTAGTGTTGTCTGTTTGAATCAACACCTGCCCTGGGTGAAGTAAATTCTTGAAAGCCATCAATGCAAATTGGACTGCTAACATCTCCTTCAAGTTGATATGCAAATGTTGAAGTCTGACAGGCCACGTGTCTTGCACCCATTTTCCATTGAGGTGTGCTCCCAAGCCTTGTCCGAGGCATCTGTCGTTAGAATCTGACTCGCCTCGGTCGGGTCACAGAGAGTCCCTTGTTTAGGTGACATTCCTGAGCCCACCACAAAAATTCCTTCTGAATGCAAGGTATTATCTGAATGACAGTGTCCAGATCTTGGCAGTGTTGTGTCCATACGTTTTTGAGATACCATTGAAGCTTCCTCATATGCAGTTTGGCAATGGGAAGCACCAGAATACAAGATGCCATGAACCCCAAGGCTTGAAGGACTGTCCTTGCAGTCAGCCTGGACTGTAGAGACATTTGATGGAAATAAAGAGAAAGGCTTCTTTGTTTGTCCGGGGTCAAAAAGGCCATCTGGAAAGCTGTATTCAGTCTCACACCCAGAAAGCACATGTCCTGAGAGGGTACTAGACTGGACTTTGTTTCGTTCACAGAATACCCTAGGCATCTTAACACTACCATCACATACTGTAGATGCTGAAGAAGCTTGTCCTTGTCTTGTGCAATAATCAGGCAATCGTCCAAATAAGGATAAATCTGTATTCCTCTCAACCTGAAAAAGGCTATCACTGGAGCCAGAACCTTTGTGAACACTCTGGGTGCAGTAGATAAGCCAAAGGGCAATGCAGAGAACTGATAATGTAAATTTCCAGCCAAACGCAGGTACCTCCTGCAACTGGGCCTGATAGGAACATGAAGATAAGCCTCTTTTAGATCCAGAGTTACCATCCAGTGATCTTTTCCCAGTAAAGGTAAAAGCTGTTGTAACGTCAACATTTTGAACTTTGGAATGTCCAAATAAGTGTTGAGGAGAGATAAATCCAAAATCGGTCTCCACGTGTTCCCTTTCTTTGGTACTAGAAACAGGCGAGAATAAAATCCTAGACCCACTTCTGACAGAGGGACTGGCTGTATAGCTCCCATTTGAAGAAGTAATGAAATCTGTTTGTGAGCCTCTATCCTTTGCCGAGGAGGAACGTCTGGCATGCCTTTGAAAGGAGGCAATGTATGGAAATAGAACTTGTAGCCTTGGTTTATAATGTCCAATACCCATTTGTCCTGGGTGATTAAAAGCCAGTTTTGCTTGAAGAGAGATAGTTTTCCTCCCAAAGGAGCTGCCAGGCAAGAAGAATCTGGCAGCTGAAAATGCAGGTCATTGGGCCTGTTTACGAAAGGACTGGCCCCTACCCTCACCAGCAGATTGAGCAGGCGAACTCCATGTTCTGGACCTGAAGGTACTCTGAGCTCTGCCCCTACCACGTCTAGATCTACCCCTAGACTGAGAATCAGAAGAAGGGTACGTCCACCCCTTAGTAGGCCAATTTCTACTAAACTTTGGAGGTTGTACCTGCAAAAAATCTTTAACAGTCTGCATGGACTTAGCCTTGTCTTCCATTTTTTTCAAAACAGACTCCACAGGGGAATCAAACAACATGTCCGACTGTAAAGGGGCATCCAGAATTCTAGATTTAACATGTTCAGATAAATTCTGATCCTTAAGCCAGGCGTGCCTACGAAGAACTGAACCAGTGGCAGCCACTCTAGAAGAAGCCTGTAAAGCATCAAAACCACACTGCAAAGAATGTTTCCCCACCTGTTCAGATACATGCACCAAATCTTGCAATTCTTTACACTCTATGCCCTCTGCCAAAGCATCCACTTTAGATTTTAGCTGAGAAAGGAGGAAATTCTGATACTTCAACATATGAAACTGGCAATTTAAAGCCCTCATTGCTAAAGTAGAAGAGGTATACACCTTCTTACCCCATCTGTCCAAATCTCTAGCTTCCTTATCTAGAGGGACTGGATTCTTTACAACAGAGGCTCTAACACCCTTAGGCCCCTGACTAATAGTTTCTGGGTCCGCCCTAGGACTCTTATACAGATATTTATGAGCCTCAGGTACCCTATAATACCTGTCCGGTTTAACTGGTGCAGGAGGCATAGAATCTGGATTAAATGAAGCCTCCGAAAAAACATCCTGAACAACATCCAAAACAGGAGGTATAGCCAAGGGTCTGTGCTGTGGTAAAAACAAGAACTCCCTGAGCCTCTTCCTTGAATCTGAAAAATCCTGTCCTTCCCACTTAAAATGCTTCCTCATAGAGTGTAGGGTTTCTGAAAATGAAAAATCCTCTGGAGGAGAAGCAGGAGGAGTGGAATCCTCTGCATCAGAATCAGAATAAGAAGGAAAATCTTGAATGTCTTCAGCAGAAGACTCTGAATCATCTGAGGCCTGCTCCAAACTTTCCAACTCTGGCTCTACCCTGGGCCTCTTATCAGGAGGGGGCATACAACCTCTAATTAAAGTAATCAAATCTTCTGCCATTTTAAGCATGTGCTTTTTAGGTACAGACCCTGAAGAACCAGAACTGACACCAGAGGAAGGCAAAACAGACCTGCCCTTAGAAGGAGCCTTAGAAACAGTAGCAGAAGGCCTAACCACCTTAGGCATAGAAGGGAGAATAGTAACCTGAGAGGCCCCTTCAGCCTGACCTGCCTCCTGTGAGGCCACATCTTGTAAAATCAAAGTTTCCCCCTGGGACTCAACAGAAACTTCAGCCGGATCCACCTGCACTGTAGCCTCTAAAGGACCGGCGTCCAAACGGACGAATCATCCTGCCTAGGCTTTAAAGATTTGTCTTTACGCTTCTTAGGAAGCGCCGGAGGATCCGACGGCATATTATAATTACACCGCTTGCCAAAGACTAACCTAGCGCAATCTAACCTTCGTTTTATAGTGCGCTTATTAAACCTAGCACAAAACCGACACCCAACTACGTCGTGCTCTGGTCCCAAACACGGAATACAAAGCGAGTGGTAATCCCTATGCGGTATCTGTTTCCCACAAGAAATACAATTATTCACTTTTTCTGACATCCAGTAAATAACGGAGACAAGAAAAAAACAAAATATTCCCCAACGGGGTACTTAGCCCAACTTGGTATCGGTCTGAAACTCCGAATACGAAAAATTTCAGAACGCCGAACGGCACTTGCAACGCTGCTTCTGCATCGGACCATGCGGCAAAAAAGACTGAGGATATGACGTCGGTCATGCGCTTTTATACCCTGATGCTCTGATGTCAGAGCTGAGCGCCCATGACCGACGTCAGCCTAATACTTTGGTATTCGGGCCGACCGAGGACAGCGGACTACCCATAAGTAAGGACTGCAGCAATGTGAGATGAAGAACATCTACGTACATCTTCAAATATTGAAGTTTTACCGTCCTAATAGGGACAACTGTTCCAAACTGACAGCCACAGTTATAGACTTAGGTTAACCTAAGAGGAAGGTTATCCATGCTAAGATGCATGGTACAGCCCGTGCTTCTATGTCCTGTCTGGCTTTGTTTCATCTTTATCACTCTCCCAGAATGAGAAAATATTTGAATGCTTTCAGCAAACATTATTTCCTAGCCATTGAAAGAAAGACATTAAAAGAAAGAAGTATTAATTTGTATTGCTCTTTATTGTCTCCATGTAGACATGAGAACCAAATACAGGGTTACGTCTAGAAGTATTTATTTATTTATTTGGTAGAGAACAGCTTTATTATATTCAATGTTCTTTTTTTATTTATTCGCTTTATCTTAAAACTTGTTAATAGATGGAGCCAGTAGCCTTAATCCAGTTATTCCCCTACTAAAGAATGAGAAAATCACATCATTTTTTCTTGCATCATACTCTTTTGAACAGACTTTTCTTCCTTTATTTAGTTTACACTGCAGTGCCTAAATTTCTTAAAACTTAACAAGGAGAAAGAGAACAGACAGAAGAAAATAGGGGCACGTGTTTGCTTTAATATCCCCATTACACTTGAAAATAACTGTGAAAACTTTACTTTATAGCATGAAAATGTCATGCACTACATAAATATTACTAAGAACAAAAGTTTGTTTTACTTACAGTTAACTCTTTCCTTGCTCTTCCCCTCTCCTAAGTGTTCCTCCAAACATCAATGACAAGAAATACTGCATATGCTTTAGAGTCCCCTACAAGTTTAACAAAGTCAAAAGAGTCCAACATTTCCAGTTTTTCTTGTTCTGTTATGTTTCACAAATATAATTAATGCTTTACAATCTGACATTTGTCAATTTCTGAGTTGCTGGTTTTATCCCTGTTTATCTCCATCTCCCAAATCCAGTCTTTGCTTCCTTTCCAACATACATTCGGTTCTTCTATTCAACTCTTGTGCTTTTTTTCTCTCTCTCAAGCATTTTCTGTTGAAAAACTGGAAAAGGTTTCTCTGGCAGAGTCTCTCTATGGTCTTTATTACCAGAAGAACAAGCAGAATCTCCTTCTGCTTCACAGCTTACTTTTTGTTGGACAAACGTTTGTATTTCCTCCTTAGCATGTTCTGCATCAAAAAATGATTTTGTCCCTTCAGGAAAGAATATGCTGAAGATAGTTGGATACAGCACTCTAAGTCTCATGCTTGCTTCTCGACATTCCGTTATTAGTGGAATAAATTTACTCCTCTTCTACCTGGTATACAGTGCATAATCATTTTCCACACACACTCTGTCTCCCACTTTTAGTACTTTGTCCTTCTGCCACAGTTTTGTCAGAATCAACTCCTTCTGCTGGTAGGATTGCATCTTTACTATTAATGGTCTAGACTGCTTTCACATGGCCAGGTTTGGAGCATATGTGATGTGCCCTTTCAAGATCCAGTTGCTTAGTTGTGCTTTCATAAAATTAAGAATCTGATTCTTCCAGCTTCTCTGATACTGCAGAAAATCTCAGGTTTTCCCTGCGTGCTCTGTCCTCTAATTCTATTAACATCTCTTCTCAAGCAGTCTCATATTCAGCTAGCCTTTTCATTTCAACGTTTGATTTTTGCAGTTTTATCACCTCATCTGAGTACTTGTTTAAAGCTTCTTCCATTTTATGCTGCTTTTTGTTACCCGAGTTGATATAATACATCAGTGTTTTGTTTATTTTAATTAGCTCTGGGTACATTTGACTCATTTTCCCCTCTAGGTTACTGGAAGTCATGTCTTGCAATAAAGCTGGAGCTTGTACTGCTTTTTGCTGAACAGCTGCAGAATTCTTCCCAGTCAGTGTTTTTCTTCATCTTTTGCGGTTGATTTTCTTTCAGGTTCTCTGAATTTCTTTTTTGTGGCATCCAGGCAGTGCACTTACTAGCCAGTTACAGAAATTTACCCCAAAAATGAGTTCACTGTCTCTCTCTTCCGAGTTTCTGTTTTCATACTGGGAGAGCTGAAATTAAGCTGTTAAAATCAATTTGCAGCCATCTTGGAAGCAAAGCAGGAGCTTTTATTATTTTTTTTTAAACAAGAAACATCTTTATTAAACCACGACTTACTATATAGGCAATCATACATTTATAAAATGAAAACAAACCACACCGACACAATCCTAGTTGCAAGCATTTTACATCACAAACCATACTGACACACTCTCGGTACCAACATTATACATCACTTATAATCTACCCAATCTTTCTCACTCAAACATTGCATAGCTCATTTAAGTTCTGACGCCTTTCAGACCTAATTCCTACCTTGTATGTATTGTTGCCACAATCCCAATTTTTAGTTTGTTCCTACCCTTTTCTAAAGATCTCAATTCCAGTTGTTTTATCTGTTACTATATTCACTACTTCCAGTACAGATGGTTTAGATTTTGATTTCCATTTTCTAGTAATTGCTTTTTTGGCAGTCACCATTATTAGACACAGCAAGGCCTTACCATGTCTAGATTCAAGAGAATTGTTCCTCAGGCAGACAGTAAATGTTGGAGGTGTGAAGGGGGAGTAGTAGGAGCTTTTATTGATCCCAGAGTACTTTCTAAAGGTGAGAAACCTCACTGGAGCTCCCTTGATGCTGAAGAGGGAGAAGGGCTCCTGTGATACACGCATGGCACCAAGACACTGTGGGTCAAAGCCTGTAGAACTCTGCTAAAGCAAATGATGTAAACAAGTCAAAGGTTGGGCAACAAAATGTTGGTAGTCCCAATACATGGGATAGCTAACATTGCAGATTCTGACTCTAGAAAGTACAGTTTTGTACCTACCATAAATGTAGATGTTCGAAGATCCACATTGCTGCAGTCCTTACACTTGGGTAGTCCGCTGTCCTCGGTCGGCCCGAATATCAAAGTATAAGGCTGACGTCGGTCAAGGCGCATTTGACTGACATCAGGACGTCAGGGTACAAATGCGCATGACCGACGTCATATCCTCAGTCTTTTCTTGCCCCAGATGTCAGAAGACCCTAAAAATAAAGGTCAAAACCAAAAGACAGCAAACAAACATCCAAGTACCCTTGCCCTAAATATATGTACAAAATATACACTATATACACAATATGTACCACTCAACCCACACAACCACCTCTAACTACAGAGGGGAAGGAGGGAGGTAAATTGGACTGCAGCAATGTGGACCTTGAACATCTACATTTATGGTAGGTACAAAACTGTACTATGTTCTTCATCTCACATTGCTGCAGTCCTTACACTTGGGTAGAATCCCAAAGCAGAGGTATGGGAGGATGGCCAAACTATAAGGAAGCAGGAGCTGCCAAAATGCCCTGCAAAACAGCAGTGGCAAAACCAGCCCTGGATTTAGAGTAAAGTGGCAGGTGATAATGCCTAGAGAAAGTATGCACTGAACTCCAAGTAGCTGCCTCCAAAATATCCTTGGTTGCCACCCCTCAAAAAGCTGTCAAGTGGCAGTAGCTCTAGTGGAATGAGGCCTAATCCCGGCTGGAATCTCCTTGCCATGATGGGAATAACAGAAAGTAATGCAAAACCCAATCCACTTAGAAATAGTTTGTTTTGACACAGGCTTGTCCTGAGAACTCAAAGCAAAAGAAACAAATAACTGCTGAGACTGCCTGAACCCTTTAGTTCTGTCCAAATAATATCGCAACTGCCTGTGTACATCTAAAGTGTGCAAAATCTTTTCCCCTTTATTTTGGGGATTTGCATAAAAAGTAGGCAAATGAATAGTTTGGTTTAAAGCCACACTAGAAACCACTTTAGGCATAAAGGAAGGATTAGTACGTAAAGATACCCTATCCTTATGGAAAATTAAGAAAGGCTCAACCGCCATAAGGGCCTGCAATTCAGAAACCCTTCTTGCAGAGGTAATTGCCAACAAAAAAGCAGTCTTCCATGATAAATATTTCAAGTCAGAAGTAGCTGCAGGCTCAAAAGGTTGTAGAGTGAGTTTCTCCAACACAAAATTGAGATCCCAAGCAGGAGTAGGAGCTCTTCGTGGGGGTCTTATATTCTTTGCCCCTCTAAGAAATTGCTTGAACAAAGGATGAGAAAACAATGGTGGGTCACAATCATAGTGAGCCGAAATTGCTGCAGCATGAACCTTAATAGAAGAGAAAGACAAACCTTTGTCCAGTAACTCAGTAAGATATTGAAGAGCCACACTCAAATTAGGCTCAGAAACATCAAATTCTTTTGCTGCACTCCAAAATAAAAATCTCTTCCATTTATCTGCGTACACTTTCCTTGTACTAGGCCTTCTAGCTTCCAAAATCACATTCAAAACTTGTTGTGGAAGTTGAGACCCTCTATGGTTCAAAACAGAATATGCCAGGCTGTTAGGTGAAGAGAGTGAAGTTTGACATTCAGCAAATAGCTGTCCTCCTGTGACAACAGGTGTGGAATCGAAGGCAAAGGCCATGGAGGCTTCCGCACCAGACTTCTCAGTAATGGGTACCAGTGCTGTCGAGGCCAATCTGGAGCTATTAAAATCATCCTTGGCTTGTCCTGTCTGACCTTTAGAAGTACCTTTGGGAGGAGAGGCAGAGGTGGAAAGGCATACACATGAAGATTGCTCCAATTGAAAGAAAGAGCATCCACTTTCCAAGCTGTGGGATGAAACCTTTTTGTGCAAAACTTTGGCAGCTGATGGTTTAGTGGAGAAGCGAACAGATCTATGTCTGGAGTTCCCCATGACACTGTCAATTTCTGAAATACATGAGGATCCAATTTCCACCGTGGGGATCCATAATTGTCTGCTCAACACATCTGCTAAGGAGTTCTGTGCTCCTGGCAGAAACCTTGCCTGAAGATTGAGCTGTAAACTGAGAGCAGTCTCCCACAAAATCATTGCTTGCCTGCATAGAGGATAAGAATCGTTCCCCTTGCTTGTTGATGTACCACATGACAGTTGTGTTGTCTGTTAGAATCAACACCTGCCCTGGAAGAATTAAATCCTTGAAAGCTATTAATGCAAATTGGACTGCTAACATCTCCTTCAGGTTGATATGTAGATGTTGTAGTCTGGCAGGCCACTTGTCTTGTATCCATTTTCCATTTAGATGAGCTCCCAAGCTTTGTCTGAGGCATCTGTCGTTAAAATCTGACTCGCCTCTGGCCGGGTCACAGAGAGTCCCTTGTTTAGGTGACATTCCTGAGCCCACCACAAAAATTCGTTTTGAATGCAAGGTATTATTTGAATGACAGTGTCTAGATCCTGGCAGTGCTGTGTCCATACATTTTTGAGATACCATTGTAGCTTCCTCATATGCAGTTTGGCATTGGGAAGCACCAGAATACAAGATGCCATGAACCCTAAGGCTTGAAGGACTGTCCTTGCAGTCAGCCCGGACTGATGAGATAGTTGATGGAAGTAAAGGGATAGACTCTTTTGTTTGTCCGGGGTTAAAAGGCCATCTGGGATGCTGTATTCAGTCTCACACCCAGAAAGCACATGTCCTGAGAGGGTACTAGACTGGACTTTATTTCGTTCACAGAATACCCCAGGCATCTTAGCACTGCTATCACATATTCCAAATGATGAAGAAGCTCTTCCCTTCCTTGAGCCAGAATCAGGCAGTCGTCCAAATAAGGACAGATCTGTATTCCTTTTAACCTGAAGAAAGCTATCACTGGAGCCAGAACTTTCGTGAACACTCTGGGCGCAGTAGATAAGCCAAAGGGCAATGCAGAGAACTGATAGTGAGAAGTCCCAGCTCGAAAACGCAGATACTTCCTGCAACTTAGTCTGATAGGAACATGAAGGTAAGCCTCCTTGAGATCCAAAGTTACCATCCAATGATCCTTGCCCAGCAGAGGTAAAAGCTGCTGTAACGTCAACATTTTGAACTTGGGAATGTCCAGATAAGTGTTGAGGGTAGATAAATCCAAAATTGGTCTCCACGTGTTCCCCTTCTTTGGTACTAGGAACAGGCGAGAATAAAACTTAGGCCCACTTCTGGCATAGGGACCGGCTGTATGGCCCCTATTTGGAGTAACAGAGAAACTTGCTTGTGAGCCTCTATTCTTTGTTGAGGAGGAATGTCTGGCATGCCTTTGAAAGGAGGCAAGGTATGGAAATAAAACCTGTAACCGTGGTGTATGATATCCAATACCCATCTGTCTTGGGTAATTAAACTCCAATTTTCTTTGAAAAGTGTCAACCTTCCTCCCAAGGGTGCTGCCAGACGAGAAGGCTCTGGCAGCTGAAAAGGTAGGTCATTGGGTCTGTTTACGAAAGGACTGACCCCTGCCCTCACCAAGACTGTGCAGGAGAACTCCTGTTCTAGGCCTGAAAGAGCCCTGAGCTCTACCCCTACCACGTCTAGATCTACCCCTAGACTGGGAATCATAAGAAGGATACGTCCACCCCTTAGTAGGCCAATTTCTACTAAACTTTGGAGGCTGGACCTGCAAAAAATCTTTAACAGTCTGCATAGACTTAGCCTTGTCTTCCATTTTCTTTAAAACTGCCTCAACAGGAGGACCAAACAACATGTCAGATTGTAAAGGAGCATCTAAAATCCTTATTTTAACATGTTCAGCTAAATTTTGATCCCTCAGCCAGGCGTGCCTGCGAAGAACTGACCCAGTGGCAGCCACCCTAGACGAGGCCTGTACAGCATCAAAACCACATTGCAAAGAATGCTTACCCACCTGTTCAGAAACATGTACTAAATCTTGCAACTCTTTACAATCAATACCTTCTGCCAGAGCATCAACCTTAGACTTCAATTGTGAAAGGATATAGTTTTGGTATTTCAACATGTGAAACTGGCAATTCAAAGCCCTCATAGCAAGAGTGGAAGAAGTATAAACTTTCTTTCCCCATCTATCTAAGGCCCTGGCCTCTTTGTCTGCAGGAACCGGATTCTTTACAACAGAAGCCTTAACACCTTTAGGCCCCTGGCTAACAGTTTCTGGGTCTGCCCTAGGACTCTTAAAAAGATACTTATGAGCTTCAGGCACCCTGTAATACCTATCCGGTTTAACAGGAGCAGGAGGCAAAGAATCAGGATTAAGAGAAGCCTCTGTAAAACATCTTCCACTACATCCAAAACAGGAGGTATAGCCAAAGGCCTATGCTGGGGTAAAACAAAAATTCCCTAAGCCTTTTCCTGGAATCAGAGAAGTCCTGACCTTCCCACTTAAAATGCTCTCTCATGGAATGAAGAGTTTCTGAAAAAGAAAAATCCTCAGGAGGAGAAGCAGAAGGAGTAGAATCATCCACATCAGAATCAGAATAAGGAGAGTACTCCTGCAAGTCTTCAGCCGAAGACTCTGAAATATCTGAAGCCTGCTCAAAACTCCCTAGCTCAGGCTCCACCCTAGGTCTCTTATCAGGAGGGGGCATAGAACCCCTAATCAAAGTAATCAAATCTTCTGCCATTTTAAGCATATGCTTCTTGGGCACAGTTCCTGAAGAGCTAGGGGCAACACCAACTGAAGCTAAACCTGGCCTGCCCCTGGGAGAAGCCTTGGAAACAGAAGGAGAGGGCCTAACCACCCCAGGCAGGGAGGGGAGTATAGTAACCTGAGAAGCCCCATCAGCCTGGCCTGCCTCCTGAGAGGCCACATCCTGCAATAACAGAGTCTCTCCCTGGGATCCCAAAGAAACCTCCGGTGGAACCACCGATTCCACCGACACCTCTAAAGAACCGGCATCCGGTACTGACGGTTCCTCTAGCCTAGGTTTAACTGCTTTGTCCTTGCGCTTCTTCGAAGAAGCGGGCGTCAGAGCATCCGACGGCATTTTATAATTGCACCGCTTCCCGAAGACTAACCTGGCACAATCTAACCTTCTCTTAATAGTGCGCTTATTGAATCTAGCACAAGAGCGACACCCAACAACGTCGTGCTCAGGCCCTAAACAAGGAATACACAAAGTATGGTAGTCTCTATGCGGTATTTGTTTCCCACAAGAAATACAATTATTCACTTTTTCTGACATCCGGTAAACCACTGAGGCAAGAAAAAACCAAAATATTCCCCAACGGGGTACTTAGCCAACTCTGACTCGGTCTGAAACTCCGAAATCGAACAATTTCAGAACGCCAACCGGCACTTGCAACGCTGCTTCTGCATCGGACCATGCGGCAAAAAAGACTGAGGATATGACGTCGGTCATGCGCATTTGTACCCTGACGTCCTGATGTCAGTCAAATGCGCCTTGACCGACGTCAGCCTTATACTTTGATATTCGGGCCGACCGAGGACAGCGGACTACCCAAGTGTAAGGACTGCAGCAATGTGAGATGAAGAACATCACCTACAAACTGGTATGACATAATTTAAGCTGATGGTAAGAAAAGTTAGCATCAAACTTAACACCCAGCCAGCTATTGTTATGTTGGAGTAGCACATTGACTAAAAGTGGGAGTAGTAGTGGTTATGCATTCCAATGCCTGGTATCACAGTGACTAGGGTAACATGTGGGGGGGGGGGGGTAACACCTATTACTCTACTGAAAAAGCTAATGGGACAGGCACTGCCTGTTGTGCAACTTTAATCAAGATTAAGCAAATATTGAAAAAGTGAATGAATGAGCAAGCGGAACAGCAGTACTGGTTACCACCTGTGGGGATGTGTGTGTGTGTGTGTGTGTGTGTGTGTGTGTGTGTGTGTGTGTGTGTAGGAAAACATCTAAATTGCAGAAGCTTAAATCAATATCAAGCATGGGGTGAAAAAGGCAGAAAAGCAAAACAGCTCAATGACGTGGGGAGCTCTGTTTCAATGCCTATCTTATGTAAAGGCTCTTGAGGGTAACACAACTACCTTTATAAGCCAGAGGATGCAAAAAATAAAAGTGAAAGTGCTTGATGTAGATGTATGCAAAAATGGGTGGTGAAGCAACTTTCACCTTCTTCTACAGCCTGGCTCCTTGAACTGGGGCTCAACTAATGACATTGGCAATGGAGGAACCAGGAAGTCAGGAGGAGGAAGAGTGAAGGGGCATAACCCATTCACTTCTCTTGGCAGGAAGGTTGGAAGGAGTTCGCATTTACTTGGAGGTACACTTGATGGTTCAATTTTCCTGGTGGAGTTGAGGAAGCAAAACACCATTCATGCCATGTGGGGATGGGCAGGGTTGCCTGGAGGGAATGTCCCTTGCAGATGTTTGGGGACGTCCACTGTGGACAGCCCACTGTACATCTTTCCTGATTCCTCACTAGAAGCTCGTTGTTAGGGTTGGGGAGAGGAGAAAAAAAATCCTCGAACCTCTCCTGATGTGAGTCAAAATGATGGCCTCTTACAGTCACTTCAGTGATGGGGAACAAAAGGGTGACTGACTAAGGAAGCAGGCTGATAAGAGGCAGGCAGGGGGTCAAAAAGTGGCAAAACAAGTCCACCCTTTTATCCCCGTGTTCTCAAGCGTCCTCTGTTCCATTTTACATCTGTTATGAAAGCTTGAAACACTTGCATCTGAAGCCTTAAGTAATGTCATTAAACTACAAGTGGACCTCATAGATGTCGATGTAATGCTCTGGCCCAAGGCAAAAACATTCAGAGTTATGTTGGCTTGCTACCAGTATCTGCTTAAACATGCATGTGTCCTTACCCTCTGAAATCAAGATCACTAAATTGAGGAAGAAATAGTGTAGAATCAGGAAAAAAATCAAAAAGCAGGTAGATACTTGTCTCAACCTGTAAGATTGCTCTATTAAGTGCCATCAGTTACTCAGTTTCTGTGTCAGACGCCCAGAACAGCCCAAGGGTGCTCCCACTGATTTTGGAAGAAAAAGCTTTCTGGCTGTCCTACTGTGTGGAAGGCACAGCAATGAAGGACTTTACAGCCAGAAAATCTCAAAGTGAGATGAACTCCTTGACATGCAGCTTTAGAAAATGTTTACAAACCACCCATGCTGTACAGCAAAAATATCCAGATACATTAGAGCATCTTCCTTCAGTACTCAACTGAGAAATTCATCTGCATGGATTATTAAAGCCTGAAACTTTAGAAAACAGTTTCACTTTGCCAGTGAAACACTTGGCATTAGACAAATAAAGGTAGCGACACTATTCTAAAAGAAAAAAGTCTCTTGTGTAAGAACAGAACTAGCTAAAGGACTTCTGACAGAACTGAAGTGTACAAGATAAGCTAGATATAAATAAATAGAAGCCCTGCAAGTCAGTTATTTCATGCAGTCAGTTTAGAAAAAATATGCAACACCCGTATACCTCCATCTAAGCCTATAGTGCCTTTTTGTATACTTCCAATTCACAAAACACAACTCCTTGTGGTGTCCATACTTTTTTTGAATCTGGCTTCTTTAACTAAGTGACTTACCAGCTAATAATAGGCAGTATTTGAAAATGCAAGAAGTTATTAACAAAATGACACAAAGATTATTAATTGAGGATGTCCTACAGTATAGAAATTAATCACTGTTTTTTCACCTATTCATATTTGTATTAATATGTTCAGAATGGACAGACTTGCATCTTATTGAAGGGTATGATGTGAAATGCTATGGAGACAGAGACAGGAAAATGCATTGTCAATGTCCATTTATATCACAACTAAACTGAGATTGCTAGCCGTTAGCAATTACAAAAATAAACACTATCTCCGTATGTACTTAATTCAAATCCCAAGAGACTTACAAACTGGTGCATGACATCAGGTGAAGCCTTAGATGTTGTCGAAGAAAGCTGTCTGTTATTTCCAATGTAAGTTGCACATCTTATGAGATATTTATACTGCTAATTATACAATTAAGCTTATGTGCTCATATTTCTTTAAATAGCTCAAACATATACTCGGATATTTCTTGCTATCATATGAAAGCTTATGTCTGGTTAACAAAACTGTTCTAACAAAATATATCAGGGTTGTACAGTTTGCAAGATATGACAATGTTAGTGAAAGTTTAGCAAAAAATATAATTTTGGGTTTGTGCTTTATAGTATTTATGGAAAGTCTATAAACGGACTGACTATTGTAACTGTAAAAAATACTTCTTACAGACATTTCTATTATAATAACTTTTATTGTTCACAAAATATTACATTTCTTTAACTTATGCTTTTTAAGTTAATTTTCCAGAAAAAGGTCTGGAATGAAAGCTGTGAGTAGTCTGCTAGAGGTAGGATATTTCATACCACATAAGTGTTGCAAGTGTGTGTGTGTGTGTGTGTGTGTGTGTGTGTGTGTGTGTGTGTGTGTGTGTGTATCTTTTTACCTGTCTCAGTCTATAGTTAAAACTTAAGTATATCATACATTCATACACACACACACACACACACACAAATAAAATGAACACAGAAAAACAACCTTGATTTGCTAACAGATATGTATATAAAAAGTTCAATGCACACCAAAAAAACAAGCCCCCCCCCACCAAGAAAAAACTGTCAGACAGTGAAGAAGTCTACCATTCAAGTAGGACAAATGGGAAACAGAACAGCAGCACCACTCTAACTGAAACAGGTGTCCATGTACAGCATGAGGCCAACAGTTACAAGATGGGGAAGTTAGTTACCTCCCAATTTTTTTTTTGCCTAACATTCTTCTACACACACACATGCACACACAACATGCACAACGCTGGCATGATACTCACGCTTGTCCTTCTTATTCTGTGGTAAGGCTGGATGACGGGAAGACCTAGAGGCGTAAGCCACTCAACTGTTCTGCCAGACTTAGCAATGAGACGGGCACTTTCTGTCAGCCAGTCCTGAACACAAAGAATGTCATCAGAAGGCATGCTCAAACTGTACTAAACACAAACATATGCATACAAAGAATAATCAAATAAATGAACCAGAAATTGGTAGTGTGTAGGTACTTACCATAACACTATATTTTTGAGACTGATTCTGCGATTGGGAACTCATCCACAGGTTCAGAACAGCATCAGGCCTGATGTTACAGGCTAACCATCTTTCTTTCTGCCTTCCAATTTAGCTGGGCTGGTGCACTGCCTTCCTCTAGATGCTGACATTCTCCTGATATAAGCAGGCCTCTGCCATTATGGTAAATCACCAACAGAGTTGTACTGTATTCACTACGTGTATCACTATAAAGATCCTAGAGATATGTCCCCACCTCAGAAAAGGAAGGGTGGTTTGTACAGTATGGTAAGGAGGTCTGGAGTACCCCACTGAGAAAAGCAAAGGCAAATCCAGTCCTGACCGTAGGCAACACATCCAACCTATAATGTGCACTGAAGATTAAGTTGCCACTTCTAAGATGTCCAGGGTACTTATCTCCTCTGTGTGGAAACTGTGTCCCTGTAGAAGCTTGCCATGTGCCTTACAACAGCAACTAAAATTGTCTGCACTAACACTAGTGACCCTTCCTTCCCTACTGCAAAGGAAGCAAACATATATTTTTTGTGGTTCTAATTATTAGCTCAACTGCCTGTGTACGTCCAATGAATGAACAATTCTCTTCCCCCTTGTTCGGAGGATTAGGGAAGAACACATACAAACTGAATGGCTTGATTATGGACACGTCTGTCACCAGCTATGGCAATAAAGCAATGTTACTGCACAGACTTGGTACTTTACTGTGGAAACACAAGCCAGGCTCGATGAACATCAAAGCATGGAACTCTGAAATTCTCTTTGGGGACATAACAGCGGGGGGTAACACCTACTACTCTACTGAGGAGAATGGTCTCCCATGAAAGGAAACTGACTGGCATGCCGCTGCTGCTTTAAAGGGAGGTGATGTCATTCTTTCAAGAATGAAATTAAGACCCTAGGACACTTGTTTTCTGTGGGAGGTCTGATGTAAAAGATGCCCTATCAGAAACTGTTTAATAGGGGGACCTGGATGCTAGAAGGGGAGGTCCAAATGCAGTCAAAGTTGAAAAGGTTGAATGATGTACCTCTAGAGAGGCATAATCTAGCCCTGATGAAAACTCAAATACTGCAGTACCAGTACCAGAAGCCCATCTCCTTGCTTAGATGTCTAGCTCGTCCTTGGCACCAAAGGAACAAAAAAAGCTTTGACATTTAGCATGTTAAGATTTCCAAGTACCAGACCTTCTAACTTCTCTCATGACATTAAGCATATTCTCTGAATACAGGTACGCAAAGGGTAATAGTATCACATCCTCCAAGTAGTCAATCTGAGTGTTGACAGGTTTGGATGTAGTTAAATCCACAAGGCACACTGGAACACACACCAAGAAATCTCCAAAGGAACTCCAGGCAAGAGCAGAACT